>NC_062556.1:44300811-44574044 GCF_016906955.1 Phacochoerus africanus | reverse complement strand
TTAGTATGTGTGAGCAACTGTAAATTCAATACCTTAGTGGAAGCATTAGGTGTCATTAAATGTTCAATTATTTAAGGGTGGTTTTTCTTAATGATTGGAAAGATGTGGCATATTCTTCACACCTCATAGAATACAACATAGTGATAAGAGATCCTGGAGAAAGATGAGGGCAAACTGGAATTGACATGATACTTTATTGCATTTTCTGCTCTTCTTGATTTCATTTTTCACTTTTTCTTTTTTCTTTCCTAAGAGGAGTGTGTATGTTGTGAAAATTATGTCTCCCAAATCGCTATTCTAGGTCTTCTTTTTTGCCTGCTAATAATTGTAGTACAAAAAGGGAGAAATGCAGGGTCAAGTATGTTTAAGTTGTGATTAAAACTTTAATCAAAATGCAACAATTATCACTCCCTGCACGTGACTTTAAGGTAAAGGAGGAAATTGCAGGACTAAGAAACCACCTTAAACTTGAATGGAAAGAAAAAGCCCAAATCTGCTTGCATAGCTTTCTTCATTCTTGTTCTTCTTTTTTCATTAGAGTTGATTTACAGTATTATATTAGTTTCAGGTGTACAACATAGTGATTCAATATTTGTATAGATTATATTCCATTTAAAGTTATTACAAAATAATGGCTCTATATTTCCCTGTGCTGTCCAATATATCCTTATTTGTTATTTATTTAATACATGTAGTTTCTATCTCTTAATCCTCTAACCCTATATTGTCCCTTCCCCCTTTCTTCTCCTCATTGGAAACCACTAGGTTGTTCTCTATATCTGTGAATCTTTTTCTATTTTTTATATTCATTGTTTGTTTTCTTTTTCAGATTCCACAGAGAAATGATAACATAGAATATTCATCTTTCTCTGTCTTGACTTATTTCACTAAGCAAAATACCCTCCACATTATTGCAAATGACAGAATTCATTCTTTTTAATGGCTGAGTAGTATTCCATTATATATATACACACACACACAATCACACACACACACACACACATATATATATATAATATCTTCTTTAGTATAAAGAAGATATTATGAGAAGATAAAGGCAAGCCCTCCCCAGCCCCAGGAAGTCTGCTTCCATTGCAGTGTGGTCCTGCCAGTTCTGCCTGCCCTGGGGAAGTGCTCCTTTGCCTCAAAGTGATCTGACTAGCCCCGCCTGCCCTTGGGAGGCGCTGTGCTCCTATAGAGCAGCTGCCTAGCACTGGCCGCCCCCTGGAAGCTCCAACGCCCAGAAGTGCTGGGGCAAGCCCTTCCCAGCCACAGGAAGTCGGCCTCCATTGCGTGCGGACCTACTATTCCCACCTGCCCTTGGGAAGTCATTCTTTGCTTCAGAGTGACCCTGACTAGCCTGGACCTCCCTCAGGAAATGCCCTGCTGCCTCAAAGAAGACCAGCCAACACCACTAGCACTCAGAAAACACTCCACATCAGTGCCAGGGCAAACCACTTCCTGGCCACAGGGAGTACACCTCCACCATGAAAAAGAAAATAACAAGCAAGATGAAGAAGCTGAGAAACCACCCCCAGTTAAATCAACAGGAGAACTCACATAAAGCAGTCAACAATGAAACAGACCTCTGCAGTCTGACAGACTTGGAGTTCAAAAGGGAGATAGAGAAAATACTGAAGGAATTAAGAGAAGATATGAACAGTAATGCAGACTCCTTCATAAAGGAACTAGAAAATATAAGGAGGAACCAAGAAAAACTAGAAAATTCATTTGGAGAGATACAAACTGAGCTAGGGGCAGTAAAAACCAGAATGAATAATGCAGAAGAACGAATTAGTGATGCAGAAGATAGAACAATGGAAATCACCCAAACAGGAGAGCAGACAGAAAACCAAATGAAAAAACATGAAAGGCAATATAAGAGACCTATGGGATAATGCAAAGCAGGGCAATCTATGCATAATGGGAATTCCAGAAGGAGGAGAAAAAGAAAAGGGGATTGAAAATATGTTTGAAGAAATTATAGTTGAAAACTTTCCAAATATAAAGGATACTGATATCAAGATACAGGAAGCACAGAGGGACCCAAACAAGTTGAACCCAAATAGACCCACACCAAGACACATTATAATAAAAATGGCAAAAGTTAATGATAAAGAGAGGATCCTAAAGGCAGCAAGCGAAAAGCAAAATGTTACTTATAAGGGAACCCCCGTAAGGCTATCAACTGATTTCTCTACAAAAACTCTACAGGCCAGGAGGGAATGGCAAGAGATATTGAAAGTGCTGAAAGGAAAAAAATCTGCAAACTAGAACACTCCATCTAGCGAGAATATCATTTAAAATAGAAGGGGAAATAGAATTTTTTTCCAACAAACAAAAGCTAAAAGAATACAGCAATACAAAACCCATTCCAAAAAAAATATTGAAAGGGCTTCTTTAAATCAAAAAAAAAAAAAAAAAAAAAGAGAGAGAGAGAGGAAGAACTAGGATGGAGGAAAACACAACCAGAGAGCAGTCACTCAAATAAGCCAGCATACAGACCTAATCATGAAGATGTTTAAAACAAAATAAAATTAAAAAGAAAATAAGAGACATCAAAATCATAAAATGTGGGCAAAGGAAGTAAGGAAATAGATTATTTTTTTAGTTTTTTTTAAATTTTAGTATGGTAATGAAGTGTTTGAACCTACAGGACTATCAGGCTAGAACACACAATTATAGGAAGGGGTTAACATACTTAAAAAACAGGGCAAGCACAAATCAAAACCAACATTACATTCACAAAAAAATGAAAAGAAAAATATTAAAGCAGAAAATAATTGGAGACCATCCAACCAAAAAAAGAAAGGAAGAATGGAGAATCATAGAATCAACTGGACGATGAGGTTTAAAATGGCAATAAATAATCATCTATCAATTATCACCTTAAATGTCAATGGACTGAATGCTCCAATAAAAAGACACAGAGTGGCTGAGTGGATAAAAAAGAAAAAACCTTGAATATGCTGCCTACAAGAAACTCACCTTAGGACAAAGGACACATATAGATTGAAAGTGAAGGGGTTAGAAAAAATATTTCATGCCAATGGACAAGAGAGGAAAGCAGGAGCTGCAATACTCATATCAGATGAAATGATATAAACAACAAAACAAAGGCCATAAAGAAAGACAAAGAAGGACACTATTTAATGATTAAAGGAGCCATTCAAGAAGGGGATATTATTATCATCAACATATATGCCCCCAATACAGGAGCACCCAGATACATACAACAAATATTAACAGACATAAAGGGAGAAATTGATGGGAATACAATCATAGTAAGAGACTTTAACACCCACTTACATCAATGGACAGATCCTCTAGACAGAAAACCAATAAAGCAACAGAGATCCTAAAGGAAACAATAGAAAAATTAGACTCAATTGACACCTTCAGGACACTACATCCAAAAAAATCACAATACACATTCTTCTCAAGTGCGCATGGAACATTCTCAAGAATTGATCACATATTGGGGCACAAATTTAGGAACGTAGAAATTATTTCAAGTATCTTCTCTGACCACAGTGGTATGAAACTAGAAATCAACCACAGAAAAAGAAATGAGAAAAAACCTACTACATGGAGACTAAACAACATGCTAAAAAGCCAATGGGTCAATGAGGAAATCAAGAAGGAAATTAAAAAATACCTCGAGACAAACAATAATGAAGATATAACCTCTCAAAATCTATGGGACGCCGAAAAAGCAGTGCTCAAAGAGAAACGCATGGCAATACAGGCCTTCCTCAGAAAAGAAGAAAAATCTCAAATTGACAACTTAACCCACCACCTAAATGAATTAGAAAAAGAAGAACAAAAAAGACCTAAAGTCAGCAAAAGGAAGGAAATCATAAAGATCAAAGAGGAAATCAATAAAATAGAGATTCAAAAACTATAGAGAAAATTAATAAAACCAAGAGCTGGTTCTTTGAAAAAGTAAACAGAATTGACATACCTCTGGCTATACTCACTAAGAAGGGGAGAGAAAGAACACAAACAAAATTATAAATGAAAAAGGAGAAATCACAATGGATACTGCAGAAATACAAAAAACCATAAGAGAATACTGTGAACAACTATATGCCAACAAATTTGACAATCTGGAAGAAATTGACAACTTTCTAGAATCTTACAGCCTGCCAAAACTGAATCAAGAATAAATAGACCAACTGAACAGACCAATCACTAGAAGTGAAACTGAATATATCCTAAAAACTCTCCCTACAAATAAAAGCCCAGAACCAGATGGCTTCACAGGTGAATTCTATCAAACATATAAAGAAGATCTGGTGCCCATCCTCCATAAACTTTTTTAAAAGGTTGAGGAAGAAGGAACACTCCCAAAGACATTCTATGATGCCACCATTACCCTAATTCCAAAACCAGAAAAGATACCACCGAAAAAGAAAACTTTCGGCCAACATCTTTGATGAATATAGACGCAAAAATTCTCAACAAAATTTTAGCAAAAATCCAGCAACATATCAAAAAGGTAATACACCATGACCAGGTGGGGTTCATCCCAGGTTCACAAGGATGGTTCGACATATGCAAATCAATCAGTCATATACCACATTAACAAAAGAAAAGTCAAAAATCATATGATCATTTCAATAGATGCAGAAAAAGCATTTGACAAAGTCCAACATCCACTTATAAAAACTCTCACCAAAGTGGGTATAGAAGGAATATTTCCTAACATAATCAAAGCCGTTTATGACAAACTCACAGCAAATAGAATACTCAATGGAGAAAAATTGAAAGCCTTCTCACTAAAATCTGGAACAAGACAAGAATGCCCACTCTCACCACTGCTATTCAACAGTTTTGGAAGTCCTAGCCACAGCAATTAAACAAACAAAAGAAATAAAAGGCATCCAAATAGGAAGAGAAGAGATAAAACTGTCACTGCATGAGATGACATGATATGAAACATAGAAAACCCTAAGGACTCAACCCAAAAACTATTTGAACTGATTAACAAATTCAGCAAAGTAGCAGGGTATAAGATTAACATTCAGAAATCAGTCACATTTCTGTATACTAACAATGAAGTATTAGAAAAGGAATACGAAAATAGAATATCTTTTAAATTTGCATCCCCAAAATCAAATACCTGGGAATACACCTGACCAAGGAGGTTAAGGACTTATATTCCGAGAACTGTAAAACATTAATCAAGAAAATTAAAGAAGACATAAAGAAATGGAAAAATATTCCATGTCCCTGGATTGGAAAAATTAATATTGTAAAAATGGCCATACTACCCAAAGCAATCTACAGATTCAATGCAATCCCTATCAATTTACCCATGACATTTTTCACAGAATTAGAACAAACAATCCAAAAATTTATATGGAACCACAAAAGACCCCGAATTGCCAAAGCAATCCTGAGAAACAAAAACCAAGCAGGAGGCATCACTCTCCCAGACTTCAAGAAATACTACAAAGCCACAGTCATCAAAACAGTGTGGTACTGGTACCAAAACAGCCAGACAGACCAATGGAACAGAAGAGAGAACCCAGAAATAAACCCTGACACCTATGGTCAATTAATCTTTGACAAAGGAGGCAAGAGCATAAAATGGGAAAAAGAAAGTCTATTCAGCAAGAATTGCGGGGAAAACTGGACAGCTGCATGAAAATCAGTGAAACTAGAACACACCATGCACAAAAATAAACTCAAAATGGCTGAAAGAGTTAAATGTAAGACAAGACACCATCAAACTCCTAGAAGAGAACATAGGCAAAACATTCTCTGACATCAACCTCATGAATATTTTCTTAGGTCATTCTCCCAAGGCAACAGAAATAAGAGCAAAAATAAACCAGTGGGACCTAACCAAACTGACAAGCTTTTGCATAGCAAAAGAAACCAAAAAGAAAACAAAAGGACAGCTTACAGAATGGGAGGAAATAGTTTCAAATGATGCAACGGACAAGGGCTTAATCTCTAGAATATATAAGCAACTTATACAACTCAACAGCAAAAAAGCCAATCAACCAATGGAAAAACGGGCAAAAGACCTGAACAGACATTTCTCCAAGGAAGATATACAGATGGCCAGCAAACACATGAAAAAATGCTCAACATTACTGATTATAAGAGAAATGCAAATCAAAACTACCATGAGATACCACCTCACACCAGTCAGAATGGCCACAAATAACAAGTGCTGGAGGGGGTGTGGAGAAAAGGGAGCCCTCCTGCACTGCTGGTGGGAATGTCAACTGGTACAGCCACTATGGAGAACAGTTTGGAGATACCTTAGAAATCTATACATAGAACTTCCATACCACCCCACAATCCCACTCTTGGGCATCTATCTGGACAAAACTCTACTTAAAAGAGACACATGCACCCGCATGTTCATTGCAGCACTATTCACAACAGCCAAGACATGGAAACAACCCAAATGTCCTTTGACAGATGATTGGAGTAGGAAGATGTGGTATATATACATAATGGAATACTACTCAGCCATAGAAAAGAACAACGTAATGCCATTTGCAGCAACATGGATAGAACGAGAGTGAAATACTGAGTGAAATAAGTCAGAAAGAAAAAGACAAATACCATATGATATCACTTATAACTGGAATCTAATATACAACACAAATTGAGCATTTACACAGAAAAGAAAATCTTGGACTTGGAGAATAGACTTGTGGCTGCCTGGGAAAGAGGGAGCAAGTGGTAGGGACTGGGAGCTTGGGGATAATGGGTGTAAACTATTGCTCTTGGAATGGATTTACAATGAGATCCTGCTGTGTAGTATTGAGAACTATATCTAGATACTTACATCGAAACACAACAATGGGAGGAAAAATTATGTATACATGTATGTGTAACTCAGTCCCCATGCTGTCCAGTAGAAAAAAAAAAAGGAGGAGAGGTAAGAGTGGTACCACTGAAGCCAAGGGAAGGGAGCATTTCAAGGAGCCAGAAGTAAAAACTGTCTAGTTCAGAACAGAGGTCAAATAACTATGAAATAAAATTCATTTTTTATAACAAGAAAGACAAATTTTAAACATAAAAAAATCCTTCTCTGCCCTTTGACCTCCTCTCCCCACACTGTGCCTTGTGTCTCTGCATTATGCATTGACCAGACCTCTTCCATTGGCAGGAATACCTGCTCAGCCATACAGAGAAACATTCTCTCAGCATCGATGAGACAACTCCTTAAGGATAATATTTCCTTTTGATCTTGCAAGATGTCTTATGACTCACCAGGATGATGCTTAGATCTGTAAACTGTCAATAATATGTCACTTGATGTACAACCCTCTGTCTCATAAAACTGAGCCTTGTTATCTGACATGCAGAATAGTTCTCAGTGCTTTCTGAGATACTCTTCCTGGGCTATAATCCTCAAATTTGGCTCAAATAAAAATTTCCGTTTCTTTCTTAAAACAAAAACAAAAACAAAATACCCTCTAGGTCAATCCACATTATTGAAAATGACAGAATTTCATTCTTTTTAATGGCTGGGTAGTATTCCATTTTATATATATCATATCTTCTTTATACAATCATCTATTGATGAACACTTAGGTTGCTTCCATATCTTGTCAATTGTAAATAATGCTGCTATGAACATTGAAGTGCAGGTATCTTTTTGAATTTTTGTTTGGTTTTTGGTTTTTTGTTTGTTTGTTTTGCTTTTTAGGGCCACACCCATGACATATGGAGGTTCCCAGGCTAGGGGTCTAATTGGAGCTACAGCTGCAGGCCTACAACACAGCTACAGCAACATCAGATCTGAGCCTCATCTGCAACCTGCACCACAGGCAGGTCCTTAACCCACTGATCGAGGCCAGGGATTGAACCTGCAACCTCATGGTTCCCAGTCAGACTCGTTTCCACTGCGCCATGATGGGAACTCCATTGAATTTGTGTTTTGAATTTGTGTTTTCTTTTCATTGGGTATATACCCGGGAGTAGAACTCCTGGATAATATGGTAGTTCTACTTTTAGTTTTTTGAGGAATACTCCATACTGTTTTCCACAGTGGCTGCACAAATTTACATTCCCATCAACAGTGTAAAAGTGTTTCCTTTTCTCCACATCCTCACTAACACTTGTCATTTGTGGTCTTTTTTTAAAATTTTTTAATTTTTTTAGCTTTTTTTGGGGGGTCTTTTTTTTTTGCTATTTCTTGGGCTGCTCCCGTGGCATATGGAGGTTCCCAGGCTAGGGGTCCAATCGGAGCTGTAGCCACCAGCCTATGCCAGAGCCACAGCAATGCAGGATCCGAGCCGCGTCTGCAACCTACACCACAGCTCACAGCAACGCCGGATCCTTAACCCACTGAGCAAGGGCAGGGACCAAACCCACAACCTCATGGTTCCTAGTCGGATTCGCTAACCACTGCGTCATGACGGGAACTCCCTATTTGTGGTCTTTTTGATGACAGCCATTTGGACAGATGTGAAGTGATATCTCATTGTGGTTTCAATTTGGATTTCTCTGATGATTAGTGATGATGAACATTTTTTCATGTGCTTCTTGGCTATTTGTATGTGTTCTTTGGAGAAATGTCTATTCAGGTCTTCTGCTCCTTTTTTGATTGGATTTTTTTTGATATTGAGTTGTCTGAGATACTTATATATTTTGGATATTAACCCTTACTGGTCATATTCTGTTCAAAGATTTTCTCCAATTCAGTAGGTCGTTTTTCAGTGGTTTCCTTTTGCTGTGCAAATTTTTAAAGTTCAGTTAGGTCCCATTTGTTTATTTTTGCTTTTTTTCCCTTTGCTTTAGGAGACAGATCCAAAAAAATATTGCTACGGTTTATGTCAAAGAGTGTTCCGCCTATATATCCTTTTAGCATTTTTATGGTTTCCAGTCTTACATTTGGGGCTTTAATCCATTTTGAGTTTAGTTTTGTATATTATATGTGAAAATGTTCTAATTTCATTTTTTTACACTTACCTGTCTTGTTTTCCCAGCATCACTTATTGAAGAGACTGTCTTCTCCATTGTATGTTCTTGCCTCCTTTGTTGTAGATTAATTGGCCATAGTGCATGAAAGTGTGGGTAGCAATATTAATATCAGAAAAAAACAGATTTTAAAACAGAGTCTATAACAAGGACAAAGAAGGGCATTATGTAATTATGAAGGGATAAATACAAGAAGAACATATAATACTTGTTAACATACATGCATCTAATACTGGAGTTCCTTAATATATAAGGCAAATATTAGCAGACATAAAGAAAGAAATCGACAATAATACAATGATAGAAAGGGACTCTAACACTCTCCTTATCTCAATGGGTAGATTATCCAGACAGAAAAATCAATAAGGAAACAATAGTCTTAAATGACACATATCAGCTGGACTTAATAGGTATCTACTGAATGTTCCATCCCCTAACAGCAGAATGAACATTCTTTTCAAGTGCACATGGAATATTTTCTAGGTTAGATCACATGTAAGGCCAAGAAACACATCTCAACAAATTTAAGAGCATAGAAATGACATCAAGCATTTTTTCTGACCAAAAATTTAGGAAACAAGAAATCAACTGTAGAAAAAAAAAAAAGGGAAAAACACAAACACATGGAGACTAAACAACATGTTGCTAAACCCCCCCCCAAAAAACAAAAAAACCAATGGGCCAATGAAGGAATCAAAAAGGAAATCAGAAAATATCTGGAGACAAATGAAAATGGAAACACAACTTTCTAAAATCCGTGGGATGCAGCAAACCAGTTCTGAGAGGGAAATTTATAGCAATCCCTGTTCTTAAAGAAGCTCACAATCAGGTGGATTCCTAGCCTTGTTTCTTGGTAATAGAAAAATGTATCCTCTTACCTATCCAGGCTATTGCATTGCTATGCTCTGGAGCTAACCTTTTCCTGACACCTCTAGTGAGCTTGGGTGACAGACTATTATTGTCTAGAGGTGGTCTTACATACATATCCTTAATCA
Source organism: Phacochoerus africanus (assembly GCF_016906955.1). Lineage (NCBI taxonomy): Eukaryota > Metazoa > Chordata > Mammalia > Artiodactyla > Suidae > Phacochoerus > Phacochoerus africanus. Next base: position 44,564,094 of record NC_062556.1, on the reverse strand, counting down.
CTCTATTCTTCTTACAATATGACATTGAAACTTTTCTGTTAATAGATAAGGTCTATGTTCTTGATTTTAGGTGGTTCTCTGAAAGCAGTAGAAGTGACATTGTGTGAATTCTGAGACTAGCTTAAAAAAAAGTTACCTTCTACCTATTTTCTCTTTCTTTTGAAATATTTGTCATTCAATTCAAGTGTTGTGAGAATGACCAAAGTAGCCCATACAGAGACCGCATTGAACGGATCATGTGGAGAACTGAAACCCGCATACAAAAGCCAGCATCACCTGCCAGATTGTAAGTGAGTGAGTGAGTCTTCAGCTGACTTTAGCCCTTTGCCTTTGAGCCATTCCAGCTACCCTAGGGGAAGCTGGGATGAACTGACTCTGCCAACTCTAGTACAAATTAAAGATTTCTGAAAAAAATAATTTTTATCACTCATTAAGCCACTAGGTTTTGGGAACGTTTGTTAAATGGCAATAATAATTGATACACTTTGACACCAAAAAAAATCACATTTCTTTTTGGTATGTTTAATTGTTAACTCTTTCTCGTCACCTACAAATGTATTCAAGTTTCTCACTTTAAAAAATCCAATTCTTGGGCGTTCCCGTCGTGGCGCAGTGGTTAGCGAATCCGACTAGGAACCATGAGGTTGCCGGTTCAGTCCCTGCCCTTGCTCAGTGGGTTAAGGATCCGGCGTTGTTGTGAGCTGTGGTGTAGGTTGCAGACGCGGCTTGGATCCCGCGTTGCTGTGGCTCTGGCGTAAGCTGGTGGCTGCAGCTCCGATTCGACCCCTAGCCTGGGAACCTCCATATGCCGCGGGAGCGGCCCAAAGAAATAGCAAAAAGACAAAAAAAAAAAAAATCCAATTCTTCCTATATGTCCCCTTTCCAAGTATAGCCTTAGATATTTTCTGTTCTTGAGGGTTCTATACTGGAATTTGGTCATTTGAAAAACAAAAAAACAAAAAAACCAGCAAATTTTCTGGAAATAAAATTCCTGAATGACAGATTTGCCAAACATTCCATTTTCCGCCAAGTTGTGTTTACATTATCTAGTAAACACAAGAGGAGGCTGTGGGGTGTCAGGGTGCTCTGACTTTTCCCTGACTCTATCCTCCTTCTCTCTGTCTTGTCTTTACTGATTCCAGCCATGTTTTCTGTTCCTTTGTTTTTACCAGTTTCTTCTCCCTAATGTCCTCTCTTCAATCCATAATTTCTTCTCTCTGCCTCTCAGTCTCTCCCTGTGGTCTCTTCAACCCCATTCTCTCACTCCCACTCTTCAGGAAATACTCTTTCCAGGATCCCGTCTGCAGTCTGCACTGAGCTGTGTGCTGACTTTCCTTCTCTCTTTTCCTGCCAAAGTCCTATTGTTTCCATCCCAACTCCTAACTTGTTGGCATGCCAATACCAGAGGCAAACTGCCTGGTTCTTTAAAATGTTGCCATGAAGTCAAAAGGAAAACAAACCAACTACCAATGTACTTCTGTAAACTTCATAAGGAAAATGATTTTGATAAGTTGTTAGAATCAGAAAATGTAACAAATTGGTCTTTGGCAAACTGGTTATCCAGCCAATTGATGTAATGCGTGGGGTCCTCATACCTGTCCTTGTCGGACCATGCTTGTTCCTTGGTCAATACACATTCCTTTTACTGGAAGGGCAAACTCCTTGCAGGACGCAGATAGTCTCATGTGATCACTGTGTGTTTTTTCAACATCTTTTCCCATCATGCCCTCTCGTATCGTATTGAATTTCCAGAACCCAGAACTGACTAGTCTCTGCAAACATCTTCATGCCAACTCTAAGTTGTCTTTTCTTTTGCTTGCAACACTGGTTCTGCTCTTGAACACTTGGCCAATGCCTTCTGCAGTTTCAAGTCTCCACTTCCCCAGGCTGCTTTGATATGTTAGCTGGGCTGTCATTCATTCCTGCTGCTGCCTTTGCACCACTCTCCATCACCAGGAGGACGTTTCATAACAAATGAATTTCTCCACTGACTGTTAGACCTTTGAGGGCAGGAATCATAACATTTATCTCTGTATACTCATAACCTAGCATAGGTAGTGATGCTTGGTAGGCTCTCAATAAATCTTTCTTAAAAGAATACCATTTACCTAGAAAACATTACTCCAGCCATCTGCTGTTTAAAGATAATTCCTTCACAGAACCAATTTAAAATTACTCCTTTAGGCTATATAATAAAGAAACATATAAAGAACATGTCTGCATTTTGTTTAAGACTTCTACTAAAATCACAGTTCACTTTGTGGTTTAAAGACCGTTGTACAAATACCCATATTACTAATTTCTCTAAGTTTTAATAGAAGGTAAATGCGTTGTATCTACTGGCCCAAGGCATGCTTCTTTTTATTAGATATTTCATCAGATAACAGGAGGTGTGCCCCTCCTTCCCCCTGCCCTACCAATTTTGCCTTTCCCAGCAGGGAGCTCAGAGTTAAATTAATTTGTGTGTGTGTGTGTGTGCTTTTCATCACCCTTGGATTCAAGTTTTAGCTCTGGTTCTTCTTAGTTATGCGATCTTTCTGAGCCTTAATTTCCTCATTTGAGGAAATTATATAAAATTGAGTTATCAGAGCTGGTCAACAGACTCATAAGTTTTTTGTGAGAGTCAAATGAAACTTTGTAGGGAGAAATATTTTAGAAAGTGCTATCCAAGTACATTATTACTTTCATCATTCTTCCTGAAGAACTGTTATCTTAAAAAATATGACTTACACAATATAATATTTTCAGTTGCTTCCCTTGCAGCCAGGAAACAAAGAGAGGATGCAAAAATAGTAACTGGATTCATTTCCATTTCCTACACTGTAAGGTAACTTTTTCTATTTATATTTTTACAACAGTATCGGACACTTATCCTTAACTGTTGAACTTCCTCAAATACTTTAATAGAAGCAGATGAGGTATGTTAAATCAAGTAAAACTTCAACAAGAAGGAGCTAATTTGTCCCCGAAAGGTGATTTAATAGGAAACTAGGGAGATTTGCTAACTTTTTCTGTATACACTAAAACAGCTTACATTACTGAATTCTTATTATGGACCCTTTCTATGCTAAGTACTTAAATGCATTACCCTTTAAAATACAACTTGGAGTTCCCATTGTAGCTCAGCAGGTTAAGGACCCAACGTTGTCTCACTGAGGATACAAGTTTAATTCTTGGACTTGCCGAGTGGTTCAGTCCAGCATTGCCACAAGCTGCAGTGTAGCCTGCAGATGTGTTTCGGATCCAGCATTGCTGTGGCTGTGGAATAGGCCCCAGCTGCAGCTCTGATTCATCCCCCGGGCCAGGAACTTCCTTATGTCCTAAAAAGGGTGCAGCCCTTAATAGAAAAGAAAAAAAAAATACAACTTATGGGATAGATACTTTCTCCATTTTTTGAAGAAGGAAAACTGGGATTTAAGGAGGTTGAGAAACTCACAGAGCTACGTAATAGCTGAGTTGAGATTCTTACAGCTGCTAAGCCCACAAGCTTGTCTCCTATCCTGAAAAACATTCAGGTAAATTTCAGAGTATTATAGACTTATGAGAAAGGCATAAGGCTGGAGAAAAATGATTATTTTTATTTTTTATTGTAATGATTAATCATTTTTTTCCAGGATTTTTCCCCTTGATAGTCTCTCTAAAATGATCTAGTCTATGCTTATTGCATTACTCCTATATCTTTACTAAGAAGTCCTTTACTGTCAACTTCCCTCTTCACATCTGCTGATACTTGTACTGTTATCAGTGTAAGTGATTCTTAGTTCTGTGTCCATAGTCGTGTTATTTTTCATTACTGTGTCGTGTTATTTTCAAGTGGAGTCCAGGGATTTTTATTCCATTTCTTTAAATTTTTAATGTCAATTGTGATTTTTTGTTATCCTGTGATATTCTTGAGCTACAAGTTGGAAGCAGCTCTTTCAATGTCATCTTGTCTTTAGATAAAGGTTCTCCTTCTGGCTACCATGCACTATTTACCAGACTCAAGTTGCCCATAATATTTCTTTTCTTTTCTTTTTCCTTTGAACTCAAATTCATTCAGCTTTTTGAGCAAAGAACTTATGAGATTGTTAAGGTGTTTTTTCCCTTTCATAAAACTCATAATGTCTGAAAATAAGTGAAACCACATCATAAAGAAGCTCTATCAGTTCACAGAGGTGTTGCAATTTGTAGATTCACAATAGAATTTCTTAAGAAGCCATCCTTCCTTAGATAGTTAAAATATCATTTGATTTATAAACAACTAAATAATGACATATGACACCTGACCTAAGCTGGCCAGCTTTAGGAAATACAAGGCAACGTTTGCTCCTTTAAAAAACTTGTTTAAGTTGTTTTATTTAAACAGAATCTTATATATACTATATATGCATACATCTTACATACATGAATATATATAAAAGCTATCTCTAAAAGTTTCATGTTCTATCAATTATGTATGCATATACAATTGACAGAAAATTGAATGTGACCAGAATCTCTAGCCAAATCTCTAACTGAAGGTTTTATTTAGATATAGATGGACAAATATTCCATCGCTTTTCAAATATGTTCTTCTTATACATGGAATATGTTATTGTTCATAGAACTGTCCCAGACTTAACCCTACCTGTTCCCTCTTGTCCATCTTGTCTTTTGTTCTGCATTTATACATTTTACAGCAATTAGGGAGAAGTTTATCTGGTATTTAGCAAATACTTGATAAACTCTAGTTATGTGTGTCCTTCTCATCCTCAGCAGACACCTCAAATCTAAGCCATCATCCTATTATGTCTAGTAGAACCTTCTAATAAGTCTTCCTTGCTATGATCTCTCCTCCCTCCATCCTAGAAGCCAGTCTCAGAATAACAGGTTCAAATAACAGATTTTACATGCAATGATTTTCTTTTTTTTCTTTTTGTCTTTTTGCCATTTCTTGGGCCGCTCCCACGGCGTATGGAGATTCCCAGGCTAGGGGTCAAATTGGAGCTGTAGCCACCTGCCTACGACAGAGCCACAGCAACGCAGTTTCCGAGCGGCATCTGCAACCTACACCACAGCTCATGGCAATGCGGGATCCTTAACCCAATGAGCAAGGCCAGGGATCGAACCTGCAACCTTATGGTTCTTAGTCGGATTCGTTCACCACTGCACCACGAAGGAAACTCCTACATGCAATGATTATTTTCTAAAAAGTCCTTGCAAGGACTCTGGCATTCTGACTCCACCTTCCCTTAGCTCTTACCTACTTCCCACGTTCTTTTCCACTCTGCCCCTGCATAGATCCTCTGCTGAAACATAACTGGTCTACTCAAAGTTTCCCAGACCCAACTTATACAACTTCATGGGACAGTTCCCATGGCCCACAATTCCCTCCTCTCCTCTTCACCTATTTCAGTGCTCTCTTTCCTTCAGCCTCCAATATCCAACTCCTTCAGCAATTATTCATACTCCGGTAAGTATTGACTTCACATTATAAACAGCCTTTTTCATATATGCCCTGTCTCCCCCCAAAATTAATACCTCTTGAAGGATTACTTCTCACTTTGCCTTCTACTTGGTAGGTCAATCAAAGTTCTGAGTAACAGTGATTCTCCTTACTAGAGACAGAACCCTCTGGACTTAGAGAGCAGTTATGTATCAGCTTCTTGCTTTGCCTTGCTTTCCTACCCAGATGTATCCACAAGCTCCTTGGCTTTATCACACTGGGTTAGAGCCCCCAGAAGTCCTTGCTCCCCTGGAGCAAGTTCTGATCACTGCTCATCTCTTTGCCTTCATTTTTAAAGCCGAAATGAACCTAAAGTGAACCAACCCAGTGGCCACCTTTCATTTGTCTCCTTTGAAGTGTTCTACCAAAAATTGCTTTTTTTCCCTACCTTTATTGTCTTGTAAAGGATTCTTACTCTCCTCTTAACTCCTAAGTTTTACTAATAAACTAAACTAAAACAAAATAAAATAAAAATGTTATTTTCTTTCCTTGGGAGCCACCTCTGATGGCTCTTAAGGGAACAACAACAACAGCAATAAAGGCAAAACTTACTTTGGAGAACTTTTGAACAATCTCATTCACAATTATTCAAGAAAACAGAGCTGAATATAAAACACCGTGAAATTTATATTTGAATAATCCACCCCTCCCCCCATCTGTTTGGTTAAACCAGACACTTTGTTAATTACATCCAGCAAGTTTACTGGGAGAAACCTCCAATTTAGAAACATTTGGCTTTATTAAAAGAAACAAAATAACTACAACAGAAGAGAAAAACTGCTTTAATATACTCATGGACTTTTCTTGCTTCAGTGAGCAGGTGAGGAAGAGAAGCAATTCTTGATTTCCAAATTATAAAGTAGGATCGAATTTGAAGCTGTGAAAATATTGAACTTTTGCTAGGAAAAAAATAAATGATTTGAAGCCCTAGTGATCACACAGAGAATCCAGACAATTTGACAGCTATGAATTTATCTCACTTGTGAATGAATAACCTTTGTAACTCACTTGGGACTTAAATATTCCAAACACATTTCCCTGGAAACACTTCAAAAGGCATAGTTCATTCTTGTCTTTACTAAACAGCTCCTTCAGTTACCTTTAGTTTGCTGGCTTTGTGGTTTGAGTACAGACTTGAAAGTTGGAAAATTAACATAGTTAAAGCTTGCCAGTGGGTTTTACTCTGGTAAGAGTGAAACAAGATTAACTCTTTGATTATTTTATGCTGTAAACAGCCTATTTTACCTCCTTAATAAGGCAACTTCATTGCTACTATTTACAAAATTTCAGCTCTGTCACAGAGCTAAGGCTCAATATATTTAAAAGAAGAAATATCGCCTCTGAAGTGCATGTAACAGACAAGAAGGACACCTGATTTTAGTTGAGCTTCATTGTAGGTCTTGCTGAGTTACAAGCTTAAGCAGACTTGCTGAAAACAAACTAGTTTTAAAGATAGATACAGGATTTCAGGTCCAGTGTAATGATAGCTTTTGAGTTTTTTTCCGTGTATTGTTTCAGAATCAAAAGTACAAATGAATTTCCTGCATTATGCTAGGTTCTGACCATTGTAGGTCAAGCAGTACTTTTTTTTGGCGGGGGGGGAGGGGGGCAGGCATAGGTGTAGCATATGGAAGTTCCCAGGCTAGGAGTTGAATTGGAGCTACAGCTGGATTCTTAACCCACAGAGCAAGGCCAGGGATTGAACCCGCATCCTCACTGATACTGGTCGGGTTCATTACCACTCAGCCACGATGGAAACTCCAAGCAGTCCTGTTTGTTGAAACTTAGAACGGATTCATCTTTCCTTGTCTGCCCGTAGCTGGCACACTCTGAATATTGTTACGGAATCACATCCCTGTCCACTTACATGACAGACTTGTTCCTAACTTTGGTAATACTTTAAATATTGCATTAAAAAGTGCAATTGAGGCATTAGTACTCAATTAAAAAATATGCTTGTTCAGTTTGAACATTTTCTCATGTGTAAGACTGTAGGCTTTTACTTTCCTCTTACTCCCTGGGAAGATTTCATGGAAAAGGAGGCACTTCGGCTTATATGAGAAAAGAGATTTGTCTTTCCAGGTTTGAAGAGCTTTATGGAAATAGACTTATAGTGAAATTTTTTTTATTAAAGTAGAGTTGATTTACAATGCTATGCCAGTTTCTGCTGTACAGCAAAGTGAATCAGTCAGACATATATATATAATATGTCCATATATATTTTTTTTTAATTCTGCTTTTTTTTTTTTTTTTTGGCTGCACCCATGGCATACATGTGGAAGTTCCTGGGCCAGGGATTGAATCCAAGCCACAACAGGAACACTGAAGTGATAATGCCCTTAAGCCACTGCATCACAAGGTAATTCTCAAAATTTTGAACTTTAGCTTTGAGAAGTTAAAATTTAACCCACATTTACTTTTTCTGACCTAATTAAAAGGAGCTATTCATTTCAATAAAATCTATTTTGTCGGTCCCTTTGATTTCAAAATAAATGTGCCTTGAGTCTTTAACAAAGGGCAAATGCTCAAAATAAGCACTTCTTTCCTCAACCCCCTTTTACAGCTGGTTTTTAAAGGGCCTTCACCAGAAATCTGGGGACCTCTTGAACCACTTCTACCGAGTTCTCGTCTGTGTTCTGTCACAAAGGCTCACTGGTGAGAGAATTTCAAGCATCATCTTTACTTAACTAAATTGCCATCTCCAGCCCCTGTCCTGGCTTCCCTCCAGTAATTCCAGTCGTGGGTTCCATACAAGCAATCTCTCCCTGCTATCCATTCCTAAATCAGCTTTTCCTCTTGCCTGTCCCACTTTAGCTCATGATACCTTGAGGTGGTAAAATTTCCTCTCCTCTCCTCTCCTCCCCTCCCCTCCCCTCCCCTCCCTTCTCCTCCCCTCTCCTCTCCTCTCCCTCCCCTCTCCTCCCCTCTCCTCTCCTTTGCTTTTTAGATCTGCACCTGTGGCATATGGAGGTTCCCAGGCCACGGGTCAAATCGGAGCTTCAGCTGCTGGGCTACACCACAGCCACAGCAACATGGGATCCGAGCCACATTTTCAATGTATACCACAGCTCATGGCAATGCCAAATCCTTAACCCACTGAGTGAAGCCAGGGATCAAACCCACATCCTCATGGATACTGGTTGGGTTTGTTACCACTGAGCCACTATGGGAACTCCCGGAGGTGGTACAGTTTTCTTTTCTAGGGATAATTTTACTGCAAGTGTCAGGCATCCTTTCAAACTAGCTTAAGCCATGGGAGACATGTGAGGAAGGATGCCCAGTACCTGACTGACCAACAGGCAGAAAGTGCTTCTGGGTCTCACGAAAGAACCAGGAACTGATGAGTAAGTTAGACCAAGGCAGATAATCTCTCTTCTCTCTGGTGTTAACATGCCTTATTGGTTTTCCTTCTTTACCTGCCAATTTCTCATTCTCTTCCTTTTCTCCCGCTCAGCTATTTCCTTCCCTATATTTGCACGTGGCTTCTTCATAGTGTAACTAAGCAGGACCCTGTGGTGTCTTTCCAAAACAGCCCCCACCCCCCCATCCCTACTCTGCCCCTATGTTCTCTGCCTGCCTCTTGTCTGTAGAAAAACTTTAGCCTTCTAGGCTTTCCCTGAGTTTCAAAGAGTACATTTAATCAGAGAAGTGAGACAATGCAGAAAGAAAGAGAGAAAAAAAAAAAAAAAAAGGAAGGAAGGAAGGAAAGAAGGGAGAAAAACAGTCATGGAAGATAAAAATAGTGTAGCCATTAAACAAAGTCAAGGAACTTTAGTTCCTCCTCAAGGACTATAGATAATATTCTGCATCATGTACTTGGAGCTGTTTTGCAGATGCTGAGGCCCCCACCAGGTGGAAGGTGTTAACTGTATGCTGGCCACAGGCATGGAGACCCCAGACCGGTTGGAACCAGAAGGTTGACGATGTTGATTCCCAAATACCTCACTGCCAACCAATCAGAAGAGTGTCCATGAACTGATCAGGCCGCCCCCCTGCAATCCTCTCCCTCACCTTTTCTTTAAAAACCTTTCCCTGAAAGCCATTGAGGAATTTGGGTCTGTTAAGCACTAGCTGCCTGGCCTCCTTGCTTGGTGCCTTGCAATAAATGCTGCACTTTCCTCACCACAACTTGGTGTCATACATTGGCTTTATTACGTGTGAGCCAGCAGACCCAAGTTTGTTTCCATAACACATAGATTCTCCCAAATGGCTCTCTCTGCCCTGAATTTATATAGCCTTAACATTCTAGTATCTGCAGCTGTCAATCTTCCCATATTTCATTGCCAAATTTCTGGCTTTGGATGGCCCCCAATGGCTTCATGCAGTCTTCAGTGCCTTGAGCAATTCAATCCAAGCTTGGTCCAAAGAGGGAGGGGTGGTGTGGAGTAAGTATGATGTATTATAAAGGTTCTGCTTGCTTGCTGTGAAGGGTCATTTTGGACAGGAGAACATGAGCTGAGGAGCACCCTTCTAACATCCACTATGAATATTAGATATCTAATATCCACTAGGTTGAATGAACATTTTGTTCATCCTCTAAAGAGGTCATGTATACTATAAGAGACTCTGTTTCTTTATTTCCACTATAAACATATTTTTCAAATTAACTGTAATATGTGGCACAAAGATGGCACTGTCTTAGTCATCCAGGCTTTAACATGTGATGCCATGGATGCTCTTCTTACCAGATCTTAAAAGTCACCAAATTTTGTCAGCTCTTTCTTCAAAATATCTCTTGTTCCATTCCTTTCCCCATTTCTCCCACTCCCAGTTACCCCCATCCTTTCTGAGCTTCTTTCCATCTTTCCCTATTTCTCCTATTATAGAAGCTTTTTAATTTTAATTATTCTCCCTACTTCCAATCTCTTTTCTTGCCACTTCATCATTCACATTGCTGACAAATGGGTCATAAAACACTCTTTCAATCTTGTCATTCCCCCTACTCGAAGACTTCATCGATTCTCTACAACTTACAGATGAAGTCCAAAGGGCCTATTCTGACAGTTTAAAACCTTGACCACTGAGCTGCAACCTTTGCAGACAGCTCTAACTATTCATGTTATTGGCCCTGTACCCCAGCTTAACTCTGCGCTAAACTGCCTTGAACTTTTCTGATTCTATGCTTTTGCTGAAACCAAGCCTGCTGGCCTGGAATGCACTCTTTTCTCTCTGCGCTCTCAATCCCATCCATCTCTCAAGTCAAAACGCAAATCCCTTATTCTTTGTGAAGGCTTCCAAATTCACTCCAGCCCAAGTGATCTTTTTATTCCTCTGAATTACTGTAGAGATTTTTTTCCCCCTTCTGTCCCATTCATTTAGGTAACTCTCTACTTCCAAGAATATAGTTCTACTATTTTATGCAATTAAAAACTTTTCAGTGGTTTTGTTGCTTCAATTTTACTTTATGTTTCATGAGGTGGAGACCATGTCTTCTATGTCACTTTTCCTCCTCACATCAATTACCATGCCTTGTACATGGTAACAGCTCCGGAAATGCTGACTGATAGCACAAAAATCTCTTAGGTCACTGTGCTGAAATACGGAATACATGTTAACTTGCTAAAACTTTGTTGATTTTCTTTTTTTCTCCTTTTTCTTTAAGGCTGCACCAGCAGCATATGGAAGTTCCCAGGCTAGGGGTCGATTCAGAGCTGTAGCTCCCGGCCTACACTACAGCTACAGCAACAATGGATCAGAGCCACATCTTCTACCTACACCACAGCTCACAGCAATGTCGGATCCTTAACCCACTGAGCGGGGCCAGAGATCAAACCTGTGTCCTCATGGATACTAGTCGAGTTTGTTACCACTGAGCCAGAAGGGGAACTCTGATTTTCCATTTTGCCTGGTTGTTCTCATTACAAACAAACACAATTGCTGATAGTGTTAATTTATAGGCTTTTAACATAAGAACTATTTTGTTTCATATTAACATTGAAGTCATAGAGTTTTCATGTTGCAGTACACTGTGTTAGGTGGGAGTGTGGAGGGCAGATGTATGAGACTGTTGGCTAACTCCTGGGATCTTATCACCCACATAATGGAAAAGGAGGTGAACAGAATTGATTTCCAGGCACAGGAGAATGTCCTGTGACTTATGGGGGGAGGCAAAAAGGGAAGGAGTATGTCAGATGTTAAAATGAAGTGGCCTGTTTCCAAAAGAAATGCAAATGAGGTAAAAGAGCTTTAAGGGAGCATTGGTTGGCCTGAAGAGTGAGCGACCTGTTCTACAAGTTCCGAATGACTTAGGACAGGGTTCTTGCCGAGACCAGCTCAGCAGGATGGGGCTGAAGAATGGGTGCTGTGGAACTTAAGGAAAGAGCCAACACAAAACAAAACACAGAGATAGTAAAGGTGGGAACCCAGGGGGACTCAAGGTCTCTAGGACCAAGATCCCCGCCCCAAGAAACCACACTGCTTTTATTTTACTCTTGTGATGAGACCACATGAGGAGGGGCTATGGGTGGATGATCAAGCAAGAAGATTGGAAGAACATGTCTCGAGACATCTTGGCATCTTATCAAGACGGAGAAGTGATCCTTCAACTTCTCCCTCATCAGAAATTCTCACTCAGTTCCCTGGATAGGGAATTTTTTTTTCCCGTGGGAAGAGATCTTTGATAATAGATTTGGAGTAAATGGAAAAGTCAGATTTATTTAGAAAAAGGCTTAGCAGGCAATTTGCTTGTTTATTCAGTAAATTCAAAACATCTTGAGATAAATACCAATGATACAATGCAATTGATAGATATAGTTTCTTACATCTCATGGGAAGAAGAGTATAAACCAAAATAATTATAAACATAGGACTATAGAAATCAGATGTGGAATCAAGATATTTCTGGTACTGGTGAGGTAGGTGGGGTTATTTTGAATATATCTCGGCCTCCCTCACTTAAAACTTTACCTGGGGATATACAGTTTCTTTGAATCTTCTGATGTTAGAATCATATTTATCTTATCAATTAGATTTCTTCCTTTCCCTTTTGAGTATGTCACTTCTTTGAGAGACTGGTTCTAAGGGCGCTTTAGTTTTCTAAACTGTATTTATATTTGAGATCTTAATGTAGTGGATGGAATATTTCCTTAAACACATATTTGTAACAGCCATATAGTTCAGATAATGTTAATACTGGCCATTCATTCATTCATTCCACATTCTAATGATGGTCTGCAATGTGGCAGGCCATCTGCTGGTGCTCAGGATAGGATTTAAATCATAGAATCACAGAACTTTCCATCAGGAGAAACCATTTTTGGTGCTGAGAGTCTTCTCTTTGCAATGATGGTGCATGCAAAATTAAAGCTCTCCAGTTACCATGGTTCTTAAGTAGAGGCTTCCTCTTCTTTGACCTTCTTGAACTGATGAAAGCTTGATAAGCCCTTCTGTTAGCCTTTCCCAGCTATCTCTTTGGACTTGGCCTTCTCTGTTGAATATGTCTCTTGAAAATCCATACAGATTTCTTTACATAACTGGCCTTTTAAAAAAAAAAATCTTTGTCCTTAGTAAAATTGTCACCAAAGCTTAATTTATAATGGAAAATGCACTTGGCATAGAATGTCACACACAAGAAAAGGCGCCATTGTATAGAAAGGAAGTAAAGCTAACACATCAACCAGCCAAACCAAAAAATGTGTTATTTCTGCATTTGTTTACAATTGGGAAAACAAAGTGATGCCATTATGCCTATAAAAAAGGAAATGATGTTGTAAGAAGAGAAATATATAAATGTTCAAGGAGTCATTTTAAAATTGAGAATCAGATATGGTAACCAAGACCCCAAATGCTTGGAAGATTATGAGGACGTAAAACCAGACCTGAGAGGCTAAAACACAGCTGGCAACTATGTAAATAAGGCAATAGAGCTATCTTGAGGAATTTTAAGGAGGACAGGCTGGACAGCTTCTTTTCTGCCTATTGTATTTAATTTTCTATCTCTCCAAAAAGGAGCATCTTTTGATGGGAATACTAATTTTTTTTTCTGTTTTACTTACAAAGAAAAGTAACTTCTCAGAAATTAAAATATCAAAGAAAATCATAAAACTGGTGAGATGAGTGAGTGTGTGTGTGTGTGTGTGTGTGTGTGTGTGTGTGTATTAGGATTTGACCCCAGGTTTTTCTAAGTACAAAGACCATGCCATTTCCAGGGGGCGCCATGCAGGAGAAGTTACCTGTCAAATCACCTGTGTTCTATTTTCTGTTTTTGATGTCACAGACTTGTGATCTTCAGACCCATGGGTCCCACAGACTTCTTTTAATGGGGGATCAAATATGATAGCAGATGTTCAAAATGCTTAGAAGGAGACAGTTTGGATACAGAACTGGGCCTGATAAGTGGTGGTAAAAATGTAACAGGTGCATCCGAAAAAAAAAGAAGAAAAAGGAAAGCATCTTTCACTTTATAAAAAGAAATCCCTCAAAAATCTATTTAGCCCAAGGAGGATGATCAGCTTAGCTTATACTCATTTAACTGATTATAGAAAATATAGTTCTGTTTTTATAGCACAAAGGAGGTCAAAACAACTTGGCATGGGAGTCATTATTGTTAAAATTTCAGAAAAAAATACAGTACGAGCTGCACTACATTTCATTAAATACATATATAATATATATGCGTATATATACTTTATATATATATATATTTTGCACTTGGAAGGTGAACATTTTAAATGAAAAGTCAATGGAGAAGAGAACATTTGGCATCATTACAAGATTTGAAGAATCAAGTTCCTATTCTTCCTGCCAAAAAGTTTTTAGGACTGATTCCAGCTCATTCTTTCAGCCAAACACCTACATTTAAAATTTTTCAATATTTACAGTATTTCAGAGTAAGTATGAAATTACCACCTAGATAACTTGGTGCATTTAACTGAAACAGCTTTGTATTCCTCAAATAGATATTACTTTTGTAGCAGAATATAATTTTTCTTTTCTTTTAATGGCTGCACTTGTGGCATATGGAAGTTATTGGGCTAGGGGGTCGAATTGGAGCTGCGGCTGCCAGCCTATGCCACGGCCACAGCAACACTGGATTCAAGCCACATCGGCAACCCATGTTGCTAGTTGTGGCAACACTGGATCCTTAAGTCTCTGATGTAGGCCAGGGATTGAACTTACATCCTCATGGAGACAATATCGGGGTCCTTAATCTGCTGGGCCACAAGGGGAACTCTCTAATTTTTTTTCTCTTTTATTTACCTATCTCCTTCCTCACAATAAAGGAAGACAAGAACACCTTTGTCAAATTCAGAATTGTTGTAGAGAGGGTTTGGGTGCAAAATGAAATGAGAAAGAGACTAAAAGTAATAGACATAAAAATGAAAGAGTAAATTCTTTGACTCCTCTATGGTTTTCCATTTACTAATTCATATGTAAACTTTCAACATCTTTGGCTCATTTGTGGGGAGTTATGGACTTTAAAAATTAAAAAAAAAAAAACGGCAGGAATATTCTAGCTTCCTTTTATAGCAATATATCCAAGTTAGTTAGCTAAGGTAAATGAATTAGATAGCTTATAAAATAGAAAGTAAGAAATTTCCCCAAACCATTTTTATAATGCTATAATTTTTAAAGCTAAAAGTCTTCCTATTCTTCAACTTGCAAGTATTAGGGTGTATTTTCCTCTTGAATACACTCTGAGAGCGTACAAGCTTCGGTGACCATGAAAGAAACAATTTGGAGGGTGTTAAGAGTACATTTGTTCACTTACCCAACTGATTTTTTTTTTGTCTTTTGTCTTTTTAGGGCTGTACCTGTGGCATATGGAGGTTCCCAGGCTAGGGGTCTAATCAGAGCTGTAGCTGCCAGCCTACACAACAGCCACAGCAATGCAAGATCTGAGCCGTGTCTTTGACCAATGCTGCAGCTCATGGCAATGCCAGATCCTTAACCCACTGAGTGAGGCCAGGGATCGAACCCACAACCTCATGGTCCCTAGTCAGATTCGTTTCTGCTGTGCCACAATGGGATCTCCCAACTGACCTTTCAAAAGCTAACTTAGAACATCACCATTTCTTTTACCCCACCGGGTGTGGTGCCAATAGTTTCTTGGGGTGATCATTCTAATGAGGGCATAAAGGGTTCCATTTTCAGGCCTAATTAGTCCTTCTCTGCCTTGGTGCTATGAAAAAAAAATTACCTAATTTTTGGTGATACTGATTAACTTTTTACTTTTCCTCCCTATGGTTGATCTGAGAATGATTTGCTTTTACATAAATATCACTAAATAATAATAGTTGTCTACAGGGGGATCTGCTGGGAAGCAATCAACCTGATAGTCTACATTGCCAGAATTTACATTTCTTATCCCCAAACAAAATTTCCCAAGGGAACTCTCTGGGCGTATCTCTAAAACCCACCCATTGTCTGGATTGAAGAGGTAAAGAAATAGAATCTCTTGCCTCTTTATTTAAATTAATTTTCTCTAATATTTTAGTAATAACTTTGTTAAGGTGTAATTTAAATACCATACACTTTACCCTTTTCCAAGTATGCAGTTTAGGGTTTTTTAGTGTATTCACAGAGTTGTACAACAATCACCATCCTCTAACTCTAGAACATTTTCATTATTCTAAGAAAAAAAACCTGTACTCATTAGTATTTACTCCCAACCCTTCCCTCCCCTAAATGTTGGTAACCACTAATCTACTCTCACTTCCGATGGATTTACCCATTCTGGGTATTCCATATAAATAGAATCATTGAATCTGTCGACTTCTGTGTCTGACCGGTTTCTTTCACTTGGCATAATTTCAAGGTTTGTCCATATTTTAGCATTTATCAATACCTCATTCTTTTTTATTTATGAATATTATTTCGTGCTGTGGATTTACCACATTTTGTTTATTCATTCATCGGTTGATCCACACTTGGGTTGTTTCCACTTTTTGGCTAGTGTAAATCATGATACTCCAAATATTTGTATACAAGTATTTTGCAGACATGTGTTTTCAATTCTTTTGGGTACATCCCTTAGGGTAGAATTTCTCGGTCTTGTGATAACTGTGGTTAACAGTTTGAGTATGCAAACTATTTTCCAAACTTGGCTATTCCATTTTACAATTCCACCAGCAGCATATGAGTTTTCGTATTTCTCCACATCCTAGCCAACACTTGCTATTGTCTGTGTCTATGTTGTTTCTATCAATAGGAAGAAGACCCAAATTATATTTATGAGGTATTTCATGAGGAAATTCTCCTCTTATCTTTCTTTGTTCCTATGACTTTAGTTCATTTCAACCTCATCTCTTCCTTGGACAAGTACAGTTACCTCTTATTTGCTTCCCACTGTTATATCCTTCCTGTGTATATAGTAGCCAGAGTGACTTTTTTTTTTTAATTAAAGTTGATTTACACTGTTGGGAAAATTTCTGCGGTACAGTAAAGTGACCCAGTCATACATACATATAAATTCCCTTTCTTATAGTTTCTTTCATCATGATTTATCCCAAGAGATTGGATGCAGTTCTCTGTGCTATAGAGTAGGACCTCATTGCTTATCCATTCTGAATGTAATAGTTTGCATCTACTAAACACAAACTTCCAGTCCATCCCATTCACTACTTCTTCCCTCTTGGCAACTTCAAGTTATTCTCTATGTTTGCGAATCTGTTTCTGTTTTGTGTTCATTTATGCCAGATTTATAGATTCCACACATAAGTGATATTATATAATATTTGTCTTTCTCTTTCTGACTTCACTTAGTATGAGAATCTCTAGTTACATCTATGTTGCTGCAAATGGCATTATACTGTGCTTTTTCATGGCTGAGTTGTATTCCATTGTATATATGTATCACATCTTCTTAATCCATTCATCTGTTGACGGACATTTAGGTTGTGTCTTGGCTGTTGTGAATAGTTCTGCAATGAACATAGGGGTGCATGTATCTTTTTGAATTATAATTTTGTCTGGATATATGCTCAGGAGTGGGATTGCTAAATCACATGGTAATTCTATATTTCATTTTCTGAGAAATCTCCACAATGTTTTCCATAGTAATTGTACCAATTTATATTCCCACCAACAGCAATCTTTTAAAAATACATGCAGTATATGGAATAGATGGTCAATGGGGACCTGCTGTATGACACAGGGAACTGTACTCAATGTTCAGTGATAACCTATATGGGAAAAGAATCTGAAAAAGAATGAATATGTGTATATGTATAACTGAATCACTTTGTTGAACAGCAGGAATTATCACAACATAGTAAATCAATTATACTTTGATAAAACTTTAAAAAATTTTTAATAAGTACATGTGGCAAATAGAAATATCATTTCAAAAACTACACATGCTAGAAATTTTGCTATAGATAATCCTGTATCTGCAAAAAACTATCAGTAAAATCTAAGTTCTTTTCAGGCCCTTTGCACTTCTATTTCTATTTCTTTTCAATTCATCTCTGAGTTTTGATTTGTTTTAACGTTAGTGAAAAAAGCTGTGCCTTATTTGGCTAAAAGTTCTTCCTGCAAAACATTTAGATTAGAATAGCAGTAAAAGTTGAGCATCTCTAAAATGACAATAATAGCTAACTTTTGTTGAGTGCCTACTATGTACAAAGATATTTCCTTAGTACTTAACATGCATTAACTCATTTATTTCTTATAACAAAAAGCACTGTGAGGTGAACATGGTTATTATTAAATTCATTTTCATACTATGCAGTAGAGTCACAAAAAAGTTAAGAAGTTAATTAATATGCCCACCGTCACACTGGTAGTAGGTGATATGACCAGGATTCTAACAAAGGAATCTGATTCCAGGGTCCACAAGTGTAGCCACTAAACTATATTGCCTCTCATTTTTACTTGTCTGAAATGTATCTGATTTAAAATAAACTTTTCCCCCCATTTTTTAGTGTTCAATATAGTTTAGAGTAAAGAACTTCAAGCTTTGATTACTTCTTCTATAATATTATCATATAGAAGAAGGTTGTGTATTAAAAACCATGCATCTATTCAGAGAAAACCATGACTTGCAAAGATACATGTACTCCAATGTTCACTGCAGCACTATTTTCAATAGCCAAGACATGGAAACAACCTAAATGTCCATCGACAGAGAAGTGAATCAAGAAGACATGGTACATATACACAATGGAATATTACTCAGCCATTAAAAGGAATGAAATACCAGCATTATTAGCAACATGGATAGACCTAGAAATTATCATGCTAAGTGAAATCAGCCATAAAATGACACCAACATCAAATGCTTTCACTGATATGTGGAATCTGAAAAAAGGACAGAATGAACTTCTTCGCAGAACAGATACTGACTCACAGGCTTTGAAAAACTTATAGTTTCCAAAGGAGACAGGTTGGGGGGTGGGGGAACGCGCTGGGTTGTGGGACGGAAATCCTATAAAATTGGATTGTGATGATCATTGTACAACTACAAATGTAATACATCCATTGAGTAAATGAAAAAAAAGAAAAAAACTCCCTATGTTTATCACCTAGAGGTTGACACAACCAGTTCTGCCAAACTTAAAAGCCATAGTTTAAACAACAAGGTTCTACGCTATAGCACAGAGAACTATATTCAATATCCTGTGATAAACTGTAATGCAAATGAATGTGAAAAAGAACATATGTATAACTGAGTCACTCTACTGTACAGTGGAATTTACACAACATTGTGAATTAACTGCAATTTAATTTTTTTTCTTTCTTTTTTTTTTCTTTTTAGGACTGCACCTTTGGCATATGGAAATTCCCAGGCTAAGGGTCGCATTGGAGCTGTAGCTGCTGGCCTACACCACATCCACATTAACGCGGGATCTGAGCCGCGTCTGCAACCTACACCACAGCTCATGGCAACATGGGATCTCTAATCCACTGAGCAAGGCCAGGGATCGAATCCGCATCCTCATGGATCCTAGTTGGATTTGTTAACCACTGAGCCACAAAGGGAACTCCTGAATAAAATTTTTTAAAAAAGCAATAGCTTAAAGTAAAAAAGAAAAAAACAAAACAAAACAAAACACTATTGGATTACTTAAAGGATGACTTCTAACAGATATTCTAAGAAAAATAACATGTCTTGGAATTTTCATAATAGTAAAGGTCCTATTATTACATTACCTGCCAGTTGATGTGCTGCCCCTCCTCCCCCACCTCTTTTAAACCATCTAACAGGGCATTTTGTGTTTCTGAACATTTACATTCAATTTGTTAAATGTCACCGAGGAAAAATAAAATGGAAAGGACATCAGTTAATAATGTACTCTTACGTCCCGTCATCACATGATTCCATGTCTTGCCATGTTGACCTAATTTGCCATGACAGGAACATGGTCCTGGTTTCAGAACATTCCAACTGTAGCAATCACTAAACCTTCCTGGGAATTTTTGCCCCCTTGGCAAATTGAACCAGATTGCTTTTCTCGGGACCATTTCAGGTGAGTATCTGTGACAAGGGGGGGAGGGTATGATGGAGAATTGAAGAGTGAACCTTCTATATGAAAAATACACTGCGAGTTCTCTGGTGGCTCAGCAGGTTAAAGATCTGGCATTGTTACTGCAGCGGCTTGGGTGGCTGCTGTGGCATAGATCCAGGAACGCTCATATGTCGTGGGCATATGAAAGAAGAAGGATATGGAAGCATGATGTAAAAACATGTCATTACAGAGTGCTTGATTTTTACTATTTAAGTAAATTTGAGGAGAAAAAATTGAAAGGCATATTTTATTAACACTTCCTAGATGTGTGAACAATTCTAAAATGGGGATAGTAATAATATCTATACATAATAATAACGATAAATTAATAATATTTGTATTTCAGGGTTGATCAGACAATTAGATGAGGACTCACTCTAAGAAAACATTTAAAACGATACACAGTATTCAAAACATTTTTTTTTTTGGGAGTTCCCGTCGTGGCGCAGTGGTTAACGAATCCGACTAGGAACCATGAGGTTGCGGGTTCGGTCCCTGCCCTTGCTCAGTGGGTTAAGGATCTGGCGTTGCCGTGAGCTGTGGTGTAGGTTGCAGACGTGGCTCAAATCCCGCGTTGCTGTGGCTCTGGTGTAGGCCAGTGGCTACAGCTCCGATTCGACCCCTAGCCTGGGAACCTCCATATGCCGAGGGAGCGGCCCAAAGAAATAGCAAAAAGAAAAAAAAACAAAGAAAACATTTTTTTTTTCTATTTAGGGCTGCACCTGCAACTTATGGACGTTCCCAGGCTAGGGGTGGAATCAGAGATGCAGCTGCAGGTCTACACCACAGCCATGGCTAACACTGGGTCCAAGCTTCTTCTGTGACGTATGCCGCAGCTTGTGGCAACACTGGCTTCTTAACCTGCTGAGCAAGGCCAGGGGTTGAACCTGCATCATCAGACACTATACTGTGCTCTTAAACGGCTGAGCTACAAAGGGAACTCCTTTTTTTTAAAAATATTAATTTTAATTATTATAACTTTTAACATTTTTGAAATAAAAGTGTTCATTGTGTGTCCATAAACATAAGAAATTTTTACATTTTTTGGCTGGCTCAGAAGCTGCAGTTTTTAGATTGTATGATATTTCTCTAACAACTTATGGGCGTCAGTACTTGATCGTAGGTATATAATCCACATGTACGTCCCAGGCTCACCAGCCCACAGGTAAAAGTGTTATTTCATCAAGATTAATAGCTGAATTTGATAGTATGTGGATCCTGCATATTTGACTCAGGATGTCCACTCCCCCCCTTTCATGTTTCTTCTGGGAGGCCTGAGTGTCAGGAAAAGTTATGCTTAGTCTTACTATCTAAGCTTCTTCATCAAAAGGCCCCTCCAGGAAGGGGGGGGACCCCCACAGCTCTGCCACTGGGAGCACTCAGACAGCTACAGCTGGCCTGCTCCCCAACCCTGTCCACTTTGTTGCTTGGGCCCCTCAGGGAGCATCACCTCTGTCTAGGATCTCAGCTTGTTGTCTCTCTAATCCCCTCACATAGGAGAGTATTGTTGGCAATATCTTGCAGATGCCGAGCAGAAGCTTTTAAAATCCACCCCTCCTTGAATGACAACATCTTCAACACTTTGACATTTCAGACCCTCCAGTGTGAACCACCAGTTTATTGCCCAGGAAGGAGAAACCTGATGGTTCTTGGGAAAGGAGCACTTAATCTGTGTTGCTTCTTTTGAAGTCTTCATGAGGCGATGGTTTGGTGGAGGGTCTCCAAATAACTCCTTAAAAAAATATGTCAATAACTGGACAAGGAGACTGGGCAGAAGGGCTCAAATTTTTGGTCTCAAGATGCCTTTTCCCTGTTAAGGAAGAGCTGAAGATCTGAAAAAGCTTTGGATTACATGAGTTATTGTTATTTATTAGAACTGCAACCTGATAAATTAAAAAAAAATTATTTAAAAATTCATCTTAGCATGTCAATAAGAAACCCATTGCATGTAAATAGAAATAATATATTTTCATTTAAAAATGATATTTTCTATGGCTGAGTAGCATTCCATTGTGTATTACACCACATCTTCCTAATCTAATCATCGGTTGATGGACATTTGAGTTGTTTCCGTGTCTTGGCTATTGTGCATAGAGCTGCAATGAACATGCAGATGCATATGTCTTTTTTAAGGAAAGTTTTGTCCGGATATATGCCCAAGAGTGGGACTGCTGGGTCATACAGTAGTTCTATGTAGCACTGGGAACTATGTCTAGTCACTTGTAATGGAACATGATAATGTGAGAAAAAAGAATGTATACATGTATGTGTAACTGGGTCATCATGCTGTACAGTAGAAAAAAAAATAATGTATTGGGGAAATAAAAAACTAAATAAAATAAAAATAAAATGATTAGAAAAAAATAAAAATAAAAAATGATATTTTCCCAAACCAGGAAAAAAAAATCAGTGAGAGGAATGGCACGGGTTCATATGTTTGCAAATGTCTGTCATCATAGAAGAGAGTTGGCATTTCATATCTGCTTCTGCATTCAGTCTTTTATGATATCACATGTCATGTAGCTTTTGGAAAACCCCACCTCCTCCTAGTAAAAGGGGGTGAAAAAGCAACTAATGTTAGGATTATGAGGACCGTTTCTATCTTTCAGACCTGAAGGAGGCTCCCTGGATCCCACCTTTAGGAACTCCTCGGCTACAGTTCAGGTGTTTTACTCTACGAGGAGATCATAGAATAACAGGTAGGTAAAAGCTGCCTTTGCCAGCCTTGGGGATTGTGGGACGACTGAGGAGGAGAGCAAGTTAGGAGAGGAAGGGCCAGGATGTATCTGGTCCCTCTCTGGGCTCAAGTCCTGCCCTTGTGACTTTGGGAGGATCCTGTATTCAGTTTTGTCCCTGGCACATAGTTCAGAGGACCAGCAAGCATGCATGGGCGAGAGAGGTGTGACTTTAGCTTTCTTGGAGTGCACCTTGTATCCAGGTAGAGCAGCCAGCTGATGAAGGGGGAAGGAAAGTGGCATCTAAATGGAAAGCTGGCCCAGGAATTAAGCATGGTGGTGGGATGCAGTGCCCTGTCGCAGAGGGCTGTGGGCAGACTTTCTGGGACAGGACCCAGATAGGGTCACAGCCCCATCTCAGGGCTTCTTGGCACATGCAGGAGTCCAAGGGCTCTGATGAGTAGGAATGGATGACTGTACACCCAGCCCCAATGCCTGGAGAGCCAACCACAGCTACTTGTCAAAGGGAGTGGGGGCAGCTGGATTGGCAGCCAGAGGACCATGGAAAGACCTGTGTGTAATCTCCTTCCTCCCTCCCTCATGAGGCCCCTTAGATTTCATTTCTCCACACTCCCAGTTGCCATGTTGGAGGGAAGCTGGCTGTGGTGGAAGAAGTCAAGACAGGTTGGACATTTATGTCACCGAAAAAAAAAAAAAAAGGCTTTGTTCTCTGTATCTGTATGTTTCTGTTGTATTGTTCTTTTCCCTTTTTTTTTTGTTTGTTTAGATTCCATGTACAAATGAAAACAAAGAGTATTTTTCTTTTTCTGTCTGACTTATTTCCTTCACGAAGCATAATACCCAAAGGGGGTGGGGGTGGTAGGTTGGGCCACAGAGGTGAAGGGGATGAAGAAGTATAAACTACCAGTTACAAAATAAATAAGTCCCAAGGATGTAATGTCCAGCACAGGGAATCTAGCCGATAACACTATAATAACTTTGTATGATGCCTCATCTATAAAAATATTGAATCACTACATTATACACCTGAAATTGATAATTTTCTAAGTCAAGTATACTTCAATTAAAAAGGAGGAAGAAAAAGGAAAAAAAGGCTGTTACCTTTAAAAAATTCAAATTGATACATTGACAGAAATTAATGGAGTATACTACTAAACGTAGTTTTTTTTCTTCCCCTCCTACCTAATATGTTTGGATTTTGTACATGAACTAAGATAGGCATAGAAACTATAAAAACAGCGTATTTATTTGCATCTCTGAATGATGTTTACTTATATTATTAAACCCGCCACAGCTGGAAATGAGCCAAGAAAACTGTGAGAAGAAAGACATGGTATTACCTGTCTATTACTCTCGTTTCCTTCTGCATCTCCATGTTCAAATCTTGCCTTTTGTATATAGAACCTGCAAAGGTTTCTTTTTTTTTTTTATAATTTTTTTTATTTTCCCACTGTACAGCAAGGGGGTCAGGTTATACTTACATGTATACATTACAATTACATTTTTTCCCCCACCCTTTGTTCTGTTGCAACATGAGTATCTAGACAAAGTTCTCAATGCTATTCAGCAGGATCTCCTTGTAAATCTATTCTAAGTTGTGTCTGATAAGCCTGATGGGAGGGGGAGGGAGTGGGAGGGATCGGGAGCTTGGGCTTATCAGAACCTGCAAAGGTTTCTGATCTGTCCATTCCCAGTCAAACTTTCTGAGCTTGTGATAACTAGAATACACCACTTTGTTGTATTTTTGGGTTCAGGTACAATTTTAAGACTGCATTCTATTCAAAACCTTTGAGTTATCTGTGTTATAAAGACTCCAGGGCCAAAGCATTGTTATCAATGAAGTTAGGAGTTTGGGTCTCTACTGCCCTTTTTCCTTCTTTCTTCATACATTTACTCTTTGCAATGATGTGCATGTGCTGAATTTCAGCTGTTAGTCTCTCCAGACTCATTCTCCATCCCATTCACTGTATTCACTAATCCCCGCTCTGTGCTTCTGAGGGGATTTATTTGGAATAGAGCAGTGGGCTCCCTTGCTCATTGGTTCCTCATCCACTGGGTTTTACCACTGGAGTCCTTTAGCTGGGTATTAGAGGGATGATGAAAAGTGAACTGGGGTGTTCATTTCTCTGGCTCCTCACCTGCAGGGTGGTGGAGGGCTGGCTGCACACCTTAACCTGAGGTTGCAAGCTCTACCAGCTGGCCCTCTGCTCACAGCCTCTCTTGGCTCCTGGTTCCTTTAGGTCTGGGGATGATAATGGCCCACTACTCCTTCTAGCACTGGGTCCTACACTCTTCCTGTGGTGTCCCTACATTCTGTCTACACTTTGTAAATAGTTTATTGAACATCCTCTCATTGCCTAATGAGCCCTCTGTTCCTACTGGGACCATGACTAATATATGTATTTAGCTCAGTTTTCTCAATAGTAACAGAAGTCCCTCTTATCTTATAGATGCTAATAAAGCCAAGATCTAAAAGGATTTATCAGTTAAGTGTATTGCTTGATTCTTGAATCTAGAGCTTGCATATCCAAGCTAAAATCAATGAAGGGGGAACACTTGCAAACCACATTTCAGGAGCTTGCATTTGCTGTTTCTTCCCTTCCTCTCTTCTTCTTTCCATCATGTCCTTCCTCCCTTACCCCTTCCTTCTTTCCTTCCTTTTCACCTTCCTTCCTTCTCAATCATGAGTTTCAGTAAACTCCATCCCAGCCATCTTGTGTAGACTGGAAGTGGTCAAAGTGCTTTGAGATAGTTAAGGTCCGAGAATAATTTTTTTTTCTCTTTTGAATGAAGATAAAGATTTTAAGACAATTCTTTCTTATCTTGGATGATGGAAATTTACTGGCTAGAACATTTCAAAGGTCAGGCCCAATACATGGTTGAAAGCTGATGAAAATAGCTCTTGAGTTAAATCTAGGTAAAACTAGTGGTATAGAACTATAAATGATAAGAATAGAGTTTTGGCTAGGAACCTCTTAAGTTAACGGTCAGTTAAAGATAGCGACATCCGTCCATGAGAATTTTTGAGTCTGAATTGGCTCACATCAGAGAAAGCATCAAATCAAGTTCATCATCCCTTAAATAAAGAGCAAGCATTAGATTTCAGGCTAATATTATAACTGAGACTTTGTAAAAGCTATCTTGAATATTACATGAAGATGGCTGTCAAGATAACTGTGTATTCAATAGCACATCAAGGCCTTTCCTATTGACAGGATAAAACACTGGGACCAAAGCAGCTGCTGGTGTGATAATGCTGCTTTACATGTGCTTGGAGTGATTCTGCCAAATGTGTTCTCATTTGCATTTTATTTCATAAAGGAATTCTTGTTTCTCCTAAGAAGCATTGTTTTAAAAAAGTGTTCAAAATATAGAATCTTAATTTATCATTTCTCTGTATATAAGATAATGAAAATAGGAATATTATCTATGGAGACTATTTCACTGCAAATAATTTAGGTGATCATCAAATTACATAAGAGTTGCCTTCCTGTGGTTATTGAGAAGTGTACATTCAAACTTGGGCTTTGTTGCACATGTCCAGTGTCTGTGCAGGGCATTTGCTTTTATGAAATTTTGATCTGAGCCCACTATCACATTTGAGAGAGGCATCCCCAGTCATTGAGGCAAAGCCTCCCACTTCTGCCAGACTGCCCTCATTTTCCTCTTAGCAAAATCCAACCAATTGTTCAAACCAAATACAAATGACAACCTCTCAGGAAGCTTTACTAGCTCTCCTAAGTCCTAATGAGTGGCCCCTTTACATTTTTTTTAAGCACCAATACCCATGTACCTTGACTTTATGCTTATTTCCTCCTACTTTAGAGTAGAAAAGTATTAAATGTAAGATCTTTTAAGGCAAAATCTTACATAAAAAAAATCCAATAATGGTACAGTCAGTATCTTGTGCTTAATCAAGATTGTGGAATAAATGAATTAGATTTAGTAGGCAATTCTTTTTTTTTCACATACTCTTAAGTACTCTACTCAGTGTTAATAAAATGTTCCAGGCAAGATACAGATAGACCATAAGTGCCTAGCATGTGACAAATAGAATAAATAAAAAAGAAAGATGCTTTTCTCCTGATCTAACTTTAAAAGAGAAAGTGCTTTGAGACATCTATTAAAGAAAGAATTTCTCTTTCTTATTGGAAATATTTCAGTATGGTGGGGTGGTATGAGGAATTCTGAAGGTCCATGCAAAGGAAGTTTCAATGAATGACATTTATTTTCAGCAGATTTGGGGAACCCTAAATTTGCTATGGATAATACAGAAAATTCTGACTCGCAAGAGTTTCCTTGTTGGAAACCACTCTTTGGTGCAGGGTTTTCACGTACAGCATGCAAATGCATGTCATGTTCATAAATCCAATCACAAATGATGGTTTTATGACCAAACTGTATTTCTTCCAAACAAAGTGGTGGTAATATTTTTAAAAATCTGCAAGCCCTTTGAGAGTCTTCAAAAAGAATTTCATCATCTTTTCTCATTGAAGTGAAGATATTTATAACTGAGAGGATGCTATATTGCCACTATGGGGAAGAATTGCATTCCACACCTAAAATATAGCCACCAATAGTGTACATGTTTTGCATTTAGCATTCAAAATATATGGGGAACAAGATCTAAGTAGATGCAGTAGGATCTAGAAATTAGCCTAAGTCAGCTCTGGAGACCAGATTTAGGGAGGACTGTAAATCATACCCTTGGACTCGAACATTACTGCTCAGAATACTCTAAAAATGGATCATGGATCAAAAGCATTTTCCCAGTTGTTTGTTCTCTAGGTTTTATCGGACTCCCTCTGTGGTTTCGTAGAGGTGAGTTACTCAGGTTTAAATGCCATTTTAGGATTTTTCAGTAAACATTGAGTCTCATAGATGCAATGAGGGTATATATCTTGTAATTCAGAAAGATTAAACCTTTAGATGAAAGAATATTCGTAACCACAAGACACTTACTTTTCCCCTTCCTACTTCCTTGTAGAAGAAATGCTTTGAAAGGGTGGTGTTTTTTTTTTTTTTGGTTTTGTTTTTAAGTTCTATGAAAAGCTATATGGCACATTCTCTGTACATAATTTCAAGGAATATTTCTGCCATAATTTTGAACTCCTAATGATTTCAACTTTGGCAAAGGGCACTGTGAAGCAATATTTTGGAAGATACTTTCATCAATTTGTTGACTCTCATCACTGTGTATTCCCCAGTGGCCTACACTTTGGATGAGCCTCGTTATAAACTCCGTAGTGCCATGAAGCCTCCTCTCTGGGCTAGAATTGCAAAATTATAGTAAAGATCATGGGAGAGTGGGCTGGGATGAGGTGTGGAATTCACTCTAAGTCGAACCTTTCTGTCATAGATTCTTCACTGTGCATCCTTGAGTCATAAGTGGAACAAAGGTGTAGACGTTACGTGCAAGGCAGCTCTTTGAGTATCTGAATCTACTTTCCCACCTTCTGGAGTGTTTAACTGCTATATTGGTGAGAATATTCCATCATTCATTTGTTCAAAAGATGCTTTCTGAGGATCAGTTGCAGTCTAGGCATGCTCTCCTGCTAGGGCTGCTACCGTGAGCAAGATAAGCCCCTGTTCTCATGGGGCTGGCATCTAGTGGAGGAGAGAGGCAATATACATGGAAACAAGCATATGATGTAATTCTAGAGTTCCATGATGAAAGAGAAATTGGTCAAAGGCTTATTTTCAGTAGGTGGTCATAGGACAGTATAGAACATCTGACAACATACAGCATCTATGTTATGGTCATGTATTTTATTTGAGACCACTTCTTTAATTTAGGGCTTGCAGGGAGTACCATCTCAATGCTGGGTAGTTTTCTTAGTCTATTACACACGTCTGCTTTGATTTCTGTCGGGAAGTGCCCCTGGAGCACTCTATGTAAATTCCAGAGACATGGCACTTCTTCAGCAGCATTTGGGATGTTGTCGGTGTGTCAGGTGGCACAGCTCTGCAGTACAAAC
Organism: Phacochoerus africanus; assembly: GCF_016906955.1. Taxonomy (NCBI): domain Eukaryota; kingdom Metazoa; phylum Chordata; class Mammalia; order Artiodactyla; family Suidae; genus Phacochoerus; species Phacochoerus africanus. The sequence continues at coordinate 44,535,509 of NC_062556.1, read as the reverse complement.
ATCAGTAGCCTCCTAGGGTCTTGATTCCATTTGTGAAATGGAAATCTCGGATCAAGGACTCCTGGCATTGGTCAGAAATATGCTTTGAAGGTCCTTGGTGAGAAATATGCCTTTCTAGGATCCTTGGGAAGATCAAGGGAGAGATCTTTCTCTTATCCAATGAACAGATTCTTTTCCAAGGCAGTGAGACAAAATGGTCAGACTTTTAGGAGACAGAAATGATCCCCATGGGTTTTTAAAAACATCCCTTTTGTTGGCTATTCCAAATAATGTTAAGCAGTAATTGAATAAGACTCACAGTGTTTTCTCAGCTCTGTTGTTGAGGTCTTTTTCTTTTGGTTTAACTCCTTAACTCTCTTGTCTCTGTTTTAAGGAATTTAGCAGACATGACCTGATGACTGTTTCTCAAGGGACAGTCATCTAAAGTTTATGTAGAGGAGAACAACAACATTCAATTACAACTAAGAAGAGATGTCCTTAGTCTTTAGTAGAAATATTGTTTATGTATTAATGTACTAAGCTATGCCTCACACAGTCAGACAGAAAATAAGACTTAGGAACTTTATGGACCATACTTCCTTTTACTTCCTTTTTTTCCCCCCTTATTCCAACTTATTGCGTAGTAATGTTGAGGATGAAATGGTCAAGGTCCTTGTACCAAGTTAAAAATCATTAGTGATAGTTAACAGAGCTCATCATTTTTTTTTTTTTTGTCTGTGTGTATTTTTAGGGCATAATATGGAGGTTCCCAGGTTAAGGGTCAAATCAGAGCTGTAGCTGCCAGTCTACCCCACAGCCACAGCCATGCAGGATCCAAGCCATGTCTGTGACCTACACCACAGCTCACGGCAATGCTGGATCCTTTAACCCACTGAGCAAGGCCAGGGATCAAACCTGGGTCCTCATGGATGCTAGTCAGATTTGGTTCAACTGAGCCACAACAGGAAATTCCAGAGCTCATCCTTTCCTAGATGCAAGTATTCAAGGTCCTTGGACTACGACAGGACTCTTCAGTGGGCTCCAGAGTTAAGGCTCAATGAGAGAACTTCTCCCTGGCTTGTTTTGGACCTCACACATCTTTAGACAACAAATCGCTGTTATTCTGAAATTTTAGTCTTTTTTGTGCAGAATGTGTCAGAAGGATATTAGCATTTGAATCCCATAAAGTAAAATGGCTGACCCAACCTTTCAGTATCTGCCCCCAAACCTTATTAAAACCTCTTTGCAGACCCAAGTTTTGGAGTCAAGGCTATTGTCATGTGCTTATTCTTAATCCCAGTCAATTCACAGTCTTGGTTGTTGACAAGCATATTGCTATCTCTTGTACCGATTTATTTATCTTCATTGAAGAAAATTATTCTGGTTGATTCCACTCTTACTCCATCAGCATCCTTGTAGGCTCAGGATAAGGTGAGAGGGGAATATCAGAGAAGTTATAGCAGTGGGATCTCTGGGTTCAAAACACTAAAATGTTGCCATGAGACTTAGGTTTCTTCTTTAAAGACAACCATTGTTTCTCTATTGTACTTCTACAGTTTAAGTTCTATTTCATTGAAAATTTACCTTATTCAGATTACTACTAGGAGACTTGAACGTCATAGGATTTTACTAAAATCCAGGGGAATATCTTTTTTTCTTTAGTTAAAAATTTATTGATGCAATGCTTGATAACTCAGATTGTGTACACAATTAATTTGCGTTTATTATAAAGGCTCTTGGGCCATTTTATTTAGAAACTCATCTCTTTAAATTTTTTTTCTTTTTTCTTTTTTTCCTTTTTAGGGCCACACCCACAGCATAAGGAAGTTTCCAGACTAGGGGTCAAATTTAAGCTGCAGCTGCCAGCCTACACCACAACCAGAGCAATGCCAGATCCCAGCAACATCCAATCTATACCACAGCTTATGGCAACACTGGACCCTTAACCCACTGAGCAAGGCCAGGGATTGAAACTGCATGCTCATGGAACTAGTCACATTCACTTCCATTGTGCCATAACAGGAACTCCCTAAAAAAAAATTTTTTTTTGGTCTTTTTGTCTGTTTAGGGCCTCACCTGCTGCATATGGAGGTTCCCAGGCTAGGGGTCTAATCGGAGCCGAAGCCACTGGCCTAAACCACAGCCACAGCAACGTGGGGTCCAAACCGAGTCTGCAACCTACACCACAGCTCACGGTAATGCTGGATCCTTAACCCACTGAGTGAGGCTAGGGATTGAACCTGCAACCTCATGGTTACTAGTCAGGTTCGTTAACCACTGAGCCACGATGGGAACTCCTCCCTAAACATTTTTTTTTAATTGAAATACAGTTGGTTTATACTATCATGCTAGTTTTGGGCATACAGCACAGTGATTCAGTTATATATAAAGGCTTTTGCCGAATGGTGAGTTCAGATCAAATGAGCTAGAACAATGTGGGCAAAAATCAGGAGTACCTCATGATCTCTAAATAAATTCGTAGTTATTAAAATATATTTTACATATGATTTTCAATATTCTTCCTCTTTTTTCACGGAATTCTTTGAACCAAAAGAGCAACTTGAAAATGTGACAGCATGCTAGGGCTCAGGATGGTTGGTGAAGCCATAGCAGAGGCTTCTGATTCAGCTTCTGCCAACTTGTGGTTCTAAATTAGAGGCTGCAGCAGGAGGAACCCTGAGAACGTGGGGATGCGGCAGAAAGACGCCTTTTTGGATTTTTCTTCAGTGTATTAAAACTTCTCCTTAGTTAATAAATAAATTCATGAAGTCAGAGTCTCAATGTGAGGTAGTAGAGCAAAGATTCAACCATTTGGGGTCTAGTCACAGCCTCGATTAACTCCAGGAGTCTTAGTTTAAGCAGCCTTCTTGAAGGTCATTTTCTGCTGCTGACAATGGATCGGAGTCTGAATACTGAAGATTCAGCAGATACTGTATTTGGTCTGTGCTAATTTGCTGGAACTGTATGATCTGATCTCATCAAGAAACTTTTGGATTTGTCACTAGGCTGATTCTGATAAGCTCATTCCCTTCAGCCAGGTGAACAAGGAAGTCATTTATATAAGCAGAGGTTCATTTTCGACTGACTCAGTTCTCTGAGATGACGGCGAAAACTTTGAAGATGCAATTTCCACTGAATTTAACTTGCTGAATCAGATGCTAGTGAAACAATGACTGGCACATAGTAGGAACTCAAATCAATATTGCGGAAATGAATTTTGAGGTTGACTCACCTTTACATCTGTTTCCATTTTATTTTAGGGGCTGAAAATGAAATCTGTGAATCTGGTTTAAGATGTGATTTTTTTTCTCTCACTGAGTGCTCTTCTGTTTTACATTTTCACACTTTGCGAAGTTTAAGAGAAGTCAAAGGAGACAAAGGCTCAGCCTGCCAATTTTTTCTTTGTTAGCGATCTGGATTCATGATTTAGTGGGACTTGAGTTTCAAACAGTTGTTTAAAGATGTCTTGGGTTTACGGGTGCATTGATTTTTGCAATCTCTGATCTGTCAGTATCTCAGATAACAGCGTATATTTTGTTTGTGGTACTCTATTACTTTAATTCTATTAAAATGTTTTGGGAACTGTGGCATTTTTATTTGCTGGCATTTTTTTGAGTATTTGTTTATATTTGCCACTTATTTTTGTAGGTTTTTATTATTTATTTGTCTTATACTTCACCATAACGAGGCTGCCTATAAAGAGTAAATCAATCTCATAATGTTATCATGAGATAAAAGAAATCATGCTAAAAGAAAATACACTTCTATAACTTCTATAGAGCTAGGATTGAAACTTTTTTTTTTTTCCAACAACATGTGGAAGTTCCCAGGCCAAGGATTGAACCCTTACCACAGCAGCGACCCAAGCTGTTGCAGTGACAATACTGGATCCTTAACCCACTGTGGTGCAAGAGAACTCTGAATCTCCTACTTTTTATAGCCCTAAAGCAATTCTCAGTTCTGAGTCTACAGTTAGTGTAATCTATATAAATAAATCAGCAAGTGCCAACCATGGACCGTGAGAATGACAGGTAGCTAGTATAGGGGAGTCTTCTGGTGATTGACTTACTCAATTATTTCCCATAGAAAACATCTTTAAAGTGGAAGAAAACATTTGGTCCTAAGGAATAGTCTTTTTACTGGGACCAATTCTCACACTCAAAGCCAAAGAAAGATTTCCATCCAGTTCTGGATGACCAAGCAGACCATCTAGGGAAAATGAGTCTTAAATCCACTTCTGTTTTCTGCATAATGAACGTGGTCACGAATACTTAGCTTTTTAAAATGCCAGGTGTGGAGTTCCCATCGTGGCGCAGCGGAAACGAATCTGACTAGGAAGCATGAGCTTGCAGGTTTGACCCCTGGCCTCTCTCAGTGGGTTAAGGATCCGGAGTTGCCGTGAGCTGTGCAGTAGGTCACAGGTGTGGCTTGGATCTGGGGTTGCTGTGGCTCTGGCATAGGCTGGCAGCTGTAGCTCTGATTAGAACCCTAGCCTGGGAACCGCAGGTGCAGCCCTCAAAACATAAAAAAGACAAAATAAATAAATAAATAAATAAATAAATAAATAAATAAATAAATAAATAAATAAAATGCCAGGTGTCACTCCAATGCAAAGATAAATATGGAATAACACCTGTATTCATGCAGGGGATCTTATAAACATTTCCTAAATATCCTTACCATTTTAAATAGTTAAGTATATAACATCTATATGATATTTTGGTATAAAGATATTTTGTAGTTTAAGCAATTGTTTTTTATAATTTTTATTCAAGCAAGTAAAGGAAGGATACTTGATTTTTTTCTGACTTATAAGGAGTCACTGTACAAATGGACACTTAAGAAAAGAACTCATATTAACTGCATCTGGGGACAGGAAATAGAACAAAATTTGAAGTTTCTATTACAAAGATTCTTGGGGCATCTTTAAAAAAACTTGACAAATGCATAACTATTATCTGTCACTATGTTCGATGTAAGATAAAAAATGGGAAGCAGTGGTATGAAAAAAAATAAATAAAAAGGCCAGAACGTATGTGTTAAACTGTTTGGAAAGTGCATGAAAGAAGTGAGCATTCTGGAAAGCACAGTTATTTCAGGAACTAGACGGTCTTGGTTAACCACAAAGCAGCTGCATCAATAATGCAGCGACCCCACCGTCATCACCACCAAGGATAGTCATAACCACCTCAGGGATGTGATGAGGTGGTGACATGTGTGTAGGTTGTTGATAGCACACTCCTGATTAAGGCAGAAGGAGGCTGGAACTCTGAACCCCTTGCCTAAATGAACTGTCATCTTCCACACAGAGTTCTAAGCAGATAGCATTGAAAATACAAATAGACAGGCATACGGACAGACAGACAGTCAGTAAGCATGTGTTGCTACTAATTTTCTAGGTCAGGTTCACTTGGCTTCTTTGTGCAATAAAATTCTGACCTGTAGAAAAATGTCCTGTGTTTTTCCTTGAGTGGGTAGCAGAAAAGATTGTGTTTGAATAGTCCCTGGAGGTAAATAAATAGCTCCTATCAAGTGTATACTAGATTTAGGAAAATGTCTGTATTTTTCTCTCTTAGCTCTACAGATAAAAATACCATTGAGGAAAAACAAGTTGAGAAAGTCGGAATTGTATTAGTTTGCTTTCTAAATTGTCTTCATTCACTAGACAATTCTAATTGTACTTTCTCTCGGAAGGCCTGATTTAATAATCCAGTTTCTTCCAAAAAAGACAGAAAACCAAAAGAAACAATTTTAGGGAATCACATGAAAGTTAAACTTTCTATTAATAGCGAACAAAAATTAAGGGAGGGAAATGGAAGAAACACTTCTTCTTTACCAAAATATATTCTAAATTATGCTTAGCTAATCCATCTATGTCAAAGAGAGTGAAGAACTTCCTTTCTGTTCTTATACTTAGTGGTCAGAATGCATCTTAGACAAGGAATTTTAAATAAAACCACCTCATAATTTAAGTTACTTCGAAAAAAAAAAGAGTTTTATTTGTAGGTAAAAATATGCCCAGTAGAGAGAGGAACAAAGTAATTACATGCCATACAAGGATAAAATTGTAATATAAATCAAGAAAGACTCTCTTGCATACACAGAAGGAGAAATAAGCATGTGTTTCATATTATGGTGCCATACATATAGGCTTCCTAAATAATAATATTTACAGAAGAATTTTTAAATAAAAATATTTCTTTCTTACTAACAAAAACATTTATTAACACTTCTCAATAAAGTAATCCATGTCAGGCTTTTTTCCTGCTCTGTAGTTAATAACTCAAGATAGAATTGATTTGAACACACAACAGACTCTACGAGTTAGGCCAATAAAGTAATGAATATAGCAAAATGTGTATTGATAAAAAACAGCAGGATAATAAGTCACGGAAAGGCTTCCTGATGACACAGTGTAACGATACTAATAGAGATTCGTTTCCTTCTTTTCAGTTAAGGCAGGCTTCTTGGAAGAAGCCAACACCAGCAGTATCTTCTGCCCAGAAGTGATGTGTTTTCCAACATAGATGAGATTTAGCAATTGAATTTTTCTTATGTTATCTTTTTGGAGATTTGTCTCATTATAATTATCTGAAAATTGATCTCTTCCATAGCCTTACTTGACAATTTTATTTTTATTTATTTTTATTTTTTGTCTTTTTTAGGGCTGCACCTGAGGCACATGGATGTTCCCAGGCTAGGGGTCAAGTCAGAGCTGTAGTTGCTGACCTATATCACAGAGACAGCAATTTGGGATGTGAACTGCATCTGCCACTTACACCACAGCTCATGGTATAAATATCACATGACTTATATTCTTGATTTATAATAGATTTGGAGTTGCCACTGTGGCTCAGCAGGTTATGAACCTGACTGGTATCCATGAGGATGCCGGTTGAATCCCTGGCCTTGGTCAGTGGGTTAAGCATCTGGCATTGCCATGAGCTGTAGTGTAGGCTGGCAGCTGCAGCTCTGGTTGGACCCCTAGCCTGGGACTTCCATATGCTGCACACGCCGCCCTAAAAAACAAACAACAGCAAAGATTACATACTCACCCCAAGGTATGCTAGACTCATTTGCTCCTGTGATCTTATATTCAGCCTCAACAGAAGTAAAAATCGGTGCCTTAAGGGGAGAGTTTAGGATGTTCACTGGGACATGACTGTTAAGGAACCATTGACTGAACCGCCCACCTTGGCCAGGCATGACAATAGCCACTTGCAGGACTTGTCTCACAGTGGGAGACCCTGATAAGGAACATGACACTGCCCTGAAGACTAACCAGGAGAATGTGGGAGGAGTCATCAGGGTGGATGGAGGATCATCGATGCTGGAATCCTTCTTGGCTGAGAGGCATGTGTGTGCCACCAGCAAGGACCCTGAGCCAGACCAAATATGGGCCAAGCAAGATGATGGGCCAGAGACAACCCGGAAATTAACCCCATTCCCGTAAGACCTGAGGCAGTGAGCCATGTGGCGGAGCAGTTCTCCAGGGTTGCCTTACCCTGCTGCTCTCTGCCTGGGCACCTCTTCCTAGTAAAGCCTTTTGCTTTGTCAGGACGTGTGTTGCCTTGGACAGTTCATTTCCAAGTGTTTAGACGGGAGCCCAGGCTTGGGCCCTGGATGGGGTCCCCCTTCCTGCAACATGACTATGTGGATGTAAAATGAAAGAGAGGGTAATGAAACTCTAAATGTCATCTGAGTAGACTGTTTTTCAGGCTAATCCCCATTTGGCAGGTTCTCTCCCATCTGGGAAAAAAAAAATACGTAACACCCGATCTTTTTACTCTTTTACATTTTCAATTTGTCCATGCACCATGTATTTTATACACACATGTATTTATTTACATATACAAATCCCTTCTTTTTTGGGGGGCTTTTTTTTTTTTCCAGGGCTGCACATGCAGCATATGGAAGTTCCCAGGCTAGGGGTCCAATCTGAGCTGCAGCTGCTAGCCTATGCTACAGCCACAACAACGCCAGATCTGAGCTGCATCTGTGACTTACACCACAGCTCATGGCAATGCCAGATCCCTAATCCACTGAGTGAGGCCAGGTATCGAACCCACATCCTCCTGGATACTGAGTTGGATTCATTACTGCTGAGCGACAACAGTTAATGCCACAAATCCCTCCCACATGACTATTTAAAAATATTTTCCTCAATGTTCCAATACTTCATGTTTATAATACTTATGTTTTTGTTCTCCTTTTTTTTCTTACGGAACATATTGTTTATAAATTAAGCTCTCACCTTCACCTCTTTGATATAGTAGAGCTTGAGATATTTTGAATAATTGAGGTACTTGACTCCTCAACATGATGTCCTGTCATTGAGAGCGGTCTTATTTCATATTAACTTCTTGAATTTTAGTTCATCATTTTCTCCTCCAACAAATTGTTATAAAATAGAAACATTTTCTGTGATTTTAAGTGACCTTTCAGTTCGGGGTTTATAATAGTAACATAATGGAATATTCCTTTAATCCATTACCTTGTAGAAAGTAGTTGCCAGTGCTAAAGAGTAAACTGTAAACTAAGCACTGTTATCTGCATTCACTTTAAGAATCACTTGGTAAGTGCAAAGCAATTAAGCAATAAGACATGACAGGCATTGCATTTTGGGGGAATTATTATACTTCTCAGATGTCTTGAGAGGTTCAGGCCAAAGGCTGAGTGGCTTCAACCACCCAAGAAGTATAATAAACCCTCAAGAACTGCACCACCTGTCATATCTTATTGCTATTATGAAATGGAAATCATGAAACCAAAACAGGGGGAAAAGGTTAGATCTGTGCCCTTGCTGGGGATTACTTACATGCCTATGACATCACTGACAGTTCTATCTGTGTCCAGAGAATTCTAAAGCCATTGCATAATTATTGCACAAACAACACAACTCATTTGAAAGCGCTACTTCAGCATTCTACAATGCCAACTTTGTCATATACCAGTCCCCCAATGTCCTCTTTTTGCAGAAATCATATTGGTGCTCTTAATCCCAAGCTTTCCTCATTCACTGATCATACAGCTTCCGAAGCAAGGGAGGGTAAGAGAGAGGAGGTGGAGATTGTTATGTAGAAATAATCTTGCCCCCTAGAGGATTGGAGGCATTTGGTTCCTTGTATGCCTTGCAACACCCCAAGGTCATTATCTCATGATAATCACATCTCCTGGAGTTGCCTTCTTGCTTAAGTGTAACACTAAATTTTAATTACAATGAAATAGAGCTCTTCTGGTAGTTTACACAACATCTTGTGTTCTCATTGCCAGATGGAAATAATGCAGAGCTTTTACTGTAATCGCATGTGGTGGTCCTGGGCTCCAATGCAATAAACACATATTGTTGGTTTGTTGAGAAAAGCACTTTGCTTCACGGAACCGTCTACTTTCTTCTGGAGTATTTCTAGTCGACAATGTATGGAAAAGGTTTCTGCTTTGTTTCAAAATATTGAAACAGTAACCCTTCTCCCACCCAATTTAACTATAATGGATAAATTTAATAAGAAAATCAAAATAGCATGCTGCCTATTGATAGATGAGACAGATTTTTCTTTTTCTTTTTTTCTTTCTTTCTTTTTTTCTTATTAGGGCTGCACCCGCGGTACATGCAAGTTCCCAGGCTAGTGGCAAATCAGAGCCATAGCTGCCGGCCCACACCATAGCTACAGCAATGGAAGATGCAAGCCTCATCTGCAACCTATACCACAGCTCATGGAAATGCCAGATCCTTAACCCACTGAGCAAGGTCAGGGATCTAACCCGAGTCTTCATGAGTAATAGTTGGGTTCATTACTGCTGAGCCAAGATGGGAACTCCAAGACAGGTTGTTATAGTCTTTTTTTTTTTTGCCTTTTCTAGGGCCGCTCCCACAGCATATGGAGGTTCCCAGGCCAGGGGTCCAATCGGAGCTGTAGCTACGGGCCTACGCCAGAGCCACAGCCATGCGGGATCTGAGCTGCATCTGCGACCTACACCACAGTGCGCGGCAATGCCGGATCCTTAACCCACTGAGCAAGGCCAGGGATCAAACCCTCAACCTCACGGTTCCTAGTCGGATTCGTTAACCACTGCGCCACGACGGGAACTCCAAGACAGGTTGTTTTACAGGTTTTACATTTTCATAGTTTATTTGTGTTATTTTGACACTCATCTGAATGTCCGTGTTTTAACATTATCTTTTCTCATGTATTTGCTACATCTTCCCAAGGGATTACATGAATGACTTTGCTGTAGCATTTGGGCAGCCATTATTAAGAAACCATTATTTAAGACAGTTGTTAGGGAGGGCAAGGCAGACTTTATAAGGGGGTGGCACATCGAGGTAGATGCGACAACCACTGCAACAGGATCCAACTCTGAATACAAGGAAAAGTGGGAATTTCCAGCCAAGGAGTAGGGAGAGGTCAGTGGGTGCAACAATTCTATAAGAAAACATCACTGGGAAGCTGGGGATTCTGGCTAACTAGTCAAATCCATCAGGATTCCTGCTGAAGGCAGGTCAGTGTGATCAGCCTACCCCTGGGGATGGTGGAGGAACATGACTAGGTATCAAGGGTAATCAGATTTGGAGGATGGGAGATTCTGGCTAAACTGTCTTAGCAGGGTTCTTGCTAAGACAATGCAGGGTCAAAAAACACAGTGCAGAAATTGATGACCATTTGAAAAAAAATGTTTAGAGGAGTCTGATTAGAGTCTGGACAAGGAGAAAACTTGTGTCACCACTTCAAAAGCAGTTATTTGCTTCTCAAAGAGATGCACAGTCATTAGCAAGACTCTGAACCCAGCCTGAGCACTTTGAAGTAGCTGAGGAGGTGATGATGCAACTATTAATATTAATATTATTATTATTATGCTTTTTAGGGCTGCACCTGCGGTATATGGAAGTTTCCAGCCTAGTGGTTGAATCGAAGCTACAGATGCAAGCCTATGCCACAGTCACAGCAACGTGGGATCCCAGCCGCATCTGCGACCTACACCACAGCTCACGGCAACACCAGATCCTTAACCCACACTGGATCGAGGCCAGGGATCAAACCCACATCCTCATGGATCCTAGTCGGGTTCGTTATCACTGAGCCACGAAGGGAACTCCCAGTGCAGCTATTCTTGACGATAGAACAATAAAAAAGAAAGAAAAAGGAATAAATGATCTTAAGAATATTTCTCTGTTTTTCCTGATTTGTGACAAAAATTCTAGGTAAAACAATATGCTTTCGGTCAAAACGCAGGCTGAAAATAAGTCTCCTAACCACTGCCTTTGCGTTGCTACTCTAAGTCACTCCTATGTTAAAATTCCAAGGTTTCCACTTCATGGGCAGAGGAGACCACAACATTCCCCTCTCCCTTGTGCACGCTGTTCTGTCCACTCAAGCCCCTTGTTACTCTAAACACCAGGCCTACCTTCCTTTAGGGCTTTTCTTAGCATGTTCTTACCTCAGATACTCAGAAAACCCCTCACCAACTTGGAATCTTTGCTTACAAGTCACCCTCTCAAGGAGATGCTTGCTGACCCCTCTATTTAACATTGTAACCCACTCCCTGCCTCACCCCTGGATCATCCTTATCTTGCACTGCTCTGTCTTTATTCATTTATCACCTTCTAAACTACTGGTGAATCTCAAGTGTCTAAGACAGTGCTTTGGTACACAGTAAGTGCTCAAAAAAAATCTTCTGAATAAATGAACAAATGAATAAAGAAAGTGGAAGCTGAATGCTCCAGAGCTTTTGGAAGTCCCTAGGACTTCAAAGTAGGACCTAAGCTGGGCTTTTTACTGCTGAGGCTTGTCTTAAAGAATATATGGGCGAAGGCTGAGTAGGGAATACTACTCAGCCATAAAAAAGAACAAAATAATGCCATTTGCAGCAACATGGATGGGACTAGAGATTCTCATCCTGAGTGGTGTAACTCAAAAAGAGGAGGACAAATACCACATGATGTCACTTATATCTGGAATCTAATAGATGACACAAATGAACCTTTCCACAGAAAAGAAACTCATGGACTTGAAGAATAGACTTGTGGTTGCCAAGGGGGAGGGAGAGGGAATGTGATGGACTGGGAGTCTGGAGTTAATAGATGCAAACTCTTGCATTTGGAATAGATAATCAATGAGATCCTGCTGTGTAGCACTGGGAACTATATCTAGTCACTTATGATGGAACATGATGGAGGATAATGTGAGAAAAAGAATATATATGTATGACTGGGTCACTTTGCTGTATAGCAGAAATTGACAGAGCACTGTAAATCAGCCATGATGGAAAAAATAAAAATCATAAAAAAATATATGGGAAAATGTAAGTACAATTCCAGCTCTTTACTTCAAATTATGAAGAACACTGGTAAGAAAAACTAGGGGGGCTGGCCTTTTTTTTCAATACAAAATTTCTTCACAAAGTGGGCCAAAGGAGTTCCCATCCTGGCTCAGTGGAAAGTGAGCCTGATTAATATCCATGACGATGAAGGTTCAAACCCTGGCTCTGCTCAGTGAGTTAAAGGATCCACCATTGCCATGAACCATGCTGTGGGTTGCAGACATAGCTGGGACCCTGCATTGCTGTGGCTGTGGCTGTGGCCAGCAGCTACAGCTCCAATTCAGCCCCTAGCCTGGGAACTTCCATGTGCCATGGGTGGATGCAGCCCTAAAACCAAGCGCAGGGAAAAAAAAAAAAAAAAAAAAAAAAAAGGGGTCCAATCATTTTGCTCTTAATATCAGCTTGTCAAAAAATACTTCAGAATATTCAACATCCTATCTGTAAATGCTTGTTTTAGATTCAAGTATTTAAATACATATTATCTTACCAATTTCCTGAATGTTGATTATTTTCTCAGATCCTCCTCCATGATTAAAAACATGCTACTACAAGTCCAGCAGTTCATGTTTTCATTTGTAATATTATTATAAGCAATTCTATAAATTTATAATAATTCCATTGCATGCTAACCCACAATCAAGTGATGTTATTCTATTAAAGTATTCACTTCAGGTGTTAAGGATGGGTTTAGCCACCCAACTATGTATGAAACTGCCAGTCTGGAAAACACCACCTTTTTACAAAGGTTAAAAATCATTTTATTTTTAGATGACAGTTTGAAGAAAATATTAATAATAAGGAATTACTCTTGAATGCCGTGATTTAAAAAATTAATAGTTTAAAACAAAGTAGACTACATACAGTATGTTGTGTGAGCATCCAATTGTGTCCCCTTGCAGGAAGAATTTCAATAGTTTCATCAAGGCTGTTTCACAAAACTCTGTCTTAGAATGTTTCGGACTGTGCATTTTTATTTTATTACATGTGAATATGATTGAAACTGCCATTTTATATAACAGTGTTCTATGTTCAATGTTTTTTTTTTAAATTATTGCTATTGTCTACCATGAAAATTCAGTAATACTTGCCACAAGGATAATTTACAAAGGTTCCAAGTTATGGGTTTGATTTTAGCTTCTTTTAGATCATACACTGTATATATATATATATATATATATATATATTTTAAAGTCCTGTTTGACTTTTGGATTCTTTTTCTCTTAATCATTCTATTGTTCCAGTGCTTTGAAATTGGATTTAATCTTATCATAAAATCCTGACTCTTTCCAAGCCTATAAGGCCTCATGTGGTTTGGCTGAATCTCTCATTTCATTTCACGCATGCTGTCTTAGTCATGAAGTCCTCAGTTACAATGGCTTTTTCTAAATTACTAGGTTTCTAGAACCCTCCAAGCCCTTGCTGCTTCCTCAGCATGAAACACCTTTCTCCTGGTTTTCGAATAATCAGCCAGCCCCTTCTTCTAAGACTTAACTTCAATATCATCACCTCAGAGAATCCTGCCCTAACTGGTCTATTTCATCATGACTCGATTTATTTTATGCATTGTCTATTATAGCCTATAATTGTTTTATACTTAATTTTTCTTTAATGTCTGTGTGTGGAAGTTTCTGGGCCAGGGATTGAATCCGAGTTGCAGCTGCAACCTACACAGCAACTTCTGCAATGCCAGACCCTTTAACCCACTGAACCAGGTGAGAATCGAGCCGTGCCTCTGCAGCAACCCAAGCTGCTGAAGTTGGATTCTTTTATTTATTTATTTATTTATTTATTTATTTATTTATTTATTTATTTGCTATTTCTTTGGGCTGCTCCCGCGGCATATGGAGGTTCCCAGGCTAGGGGTCGAATCGGAGCTGTAGCCACTGGCCTACGCCAGAGCCACAGCAACGCGGCATCCGAGCCGCATCTGCAACCTACACCACAGCTCACGGCAACGCCGGATCGTTAACCCACTGAGCAGGGGCAGGGACCGAACCCGTAACCTCATGGTTCCTAGTCGGATTCGTTAACCACTGCGCCACGACGGGAACTCCTGAAGTTGGATTCTTAACCAACTGTGCCACAGCAAGAGCTCTCGTATTTAATTGATGTTCATTGTTTTTGTCTTGCATCATAATATAAATTTCTTGAATGTAGGATTTTTTTTGTAGATTCTGTCTAACCGTCTCCTGATAATGTACTTCCTCCTCATTCTTCATCCCATATAAAAGGGTTAGAATTTGTGCTTTTGAATGGCTCTGTATCAATTTCACTGATAATCATATATTGACTTTTTGTTTTGTTTTTTTTTTTAGAGCCGCACCCTTGGAATATGGAAGTTCCCAGGCTAGAGGTTGAATGGGAGCTGCAGCTGACGGCCACTGCCACAGCCACAGCCATGCAATATCTGAGCAGCATCTGCGACCTACACCACAGCTCACAGCAATGATGGATCCTTTAACCATAGAGTGGGGCCAGGGATGGAACCCACAGTCTTATGGATACTACTGAGCCACAATAGGAACGCCTGACACGTTTTAATTTGGATCTGTTTATATAAAGTCTTGCTAATACAGCTAAGGCCAATGGAAGAATTTAAAGGGTGTTTTAAGAAATTGTTTCTCAGCTATTTTTTTCAATCAGTACACAGTAGGCTGCATACATAGATACTCTTCAGACACTTTCATTTCAGTGAGAAATCATTTGGGTTCTTGCCCAGCTTGAAATTTCTTAATATTTTCTTTAAAGCTGATATTTATACTATGAGGACCCAAATTACCATGCTAACACCATGAAATTTGACCATCACTTTATTTTTTCTAATTTGGCCTTATGAAATAATACATGGCATGTAGGATGCCTCAAATTTATTGTTTCATCCTTGCTAGTTCAATATCGGCTAAACTTGATTCTCTCCCTCAGCATGACCAAGTGAAAACATAAAGAAAACATTCACCATCATTTAGTAATTGTCTGGAAACAGGAAGCTAAACTATTATCTACAGCACAGGGCAATCCCATTGTGGAAATTTCACCCTGGCTGTAACCTCTTATCTTGTTCTGCTCCTACACCCGGGTCATATTATGCACTGCTTTGTGCTAGTTTGACAAGAACTAATGTGGATGCTTAAATATTTTAAAGGCTGAACGCTTCCGAATGATAAAATACAGAGCTGATCAACCCTTCCTGTTGCGTTTGTGGTTAATGATAAAGATAAAGTAATTTAATACTTTTTTTTGGGGGGGGGTGTCTATGAGTAGTTTCAACAACAAACATTAAAGTTCCTTGAAGGAAAAATCTTCAAATAAGGCCATGCAATGACATTTTTTAACTACAGTTGTTTTTTATTCAGCCATAAAATCTATCTTTCATAAAGAAACCCACTTACATGTCTTACTTCAGTGAAGGTTATTTGTAGACTGAAGGTCTTTTCTTGTCAAGATATGATGAATACCATGTGTGAAGACAGAAGAGCATCAGACCTGTATTAGCTGGAAAACCCACTGATCTGTGAATAACCTAAAAAAGAAAACCTGAAGATTAGCAACGTCGCTTTTAAGAATGATCCATCAAATTCAACAAGCAGATTCACAGAGATGAATCATCTGGTTCCTTTTATACCTACTATACAGTAAAGGTTATTTCCTTTCCCCACAAATAGAAGTTGGAAAATAGAGGGAGACTTTTGAATATCCTTTGGTATGTAAATCAAGACTCTTAAAGTGTTTCTGATTTTTAGATGTAAATCCTTATGAATGACTATTAAAATAATGTAGTCAATTCTTTTAGTATTAGGTTCAGTATTTTGGGGAATTGGTCTATTTTTCTGACTGTCATAAGGAGGTTAAATTCTCAAGATACCTCCTCAAATTTCTTCACAACAAACTGTAGTTTTATGGCGAAGGGAAATGTCTGTTGGAATTACTGTTAGGAGTTTCCTTCATACTTTGGATAGTCAAGTAGCATTTAGATAAATGAAAATAATTAGATGCTACTCTTGTGGATGTCACATCACTTGATTAAAAGAATAAAAATATTCAAAGCCTATAAAATCCTTACCTGGGAGTCCAGTTTTGTTAAAAATAAATGTTTTATTTAATAATTTTTAAAATTTCAAAAGTACAGGTTTAAAATACACATTTCAGTTTAAATTTTCTGTTTTTTTTTTTTTTTTAATATTTTTGTCTTTTGTTTCTTTAGGGCCGCATCTGCGGCATATGGAAATTCCTAGGCTAGGGGGTCGAATTAGAGCTGTAGCTGCTGGCCTACATCAGAGCCACAGCAATGCCAGATCCGAGCCGTGTCTGTGACTTACACCGCAGCTCAAGGCAACACCGGATCCTTAACCCACTGAGCAAGGCCAGGGATTGAACCCTCAATCTTATGGTTCCTAGTCCGATTCATTTCTGCTGCGCCACAATGGGAACTCCAAATTTTCTCAGTTTTCATGTTTTCTGTTGGTCGTATTTCAATTTATTTCTTTTTATAAACTTGAATGAAGCAGAATGACTTAAAAATAGAAAGTCCTAAAAAGGAATCACCTAACAAAATTTTGTCTGTCATATTAGTGTTTTCAGTCAACAAGCATCTGAACATAATTTAAAGGAAATTAATTTTTTTATCGAGGTATGTTGATATTAGACAGCAAAAAGAAATAGTTACATTATAATGCAGCCACAGAAACTGAAGTGTTTTGGTCTTGCTTCCTAAAAAAGATTTCTGGCAAAACACACATTAGTGATTCAAATTAATCACTGGGTGATTTTGCTGTTATTGTTAAGGTAGCAGTCATTTGGATTTAGTAATTTTAGATTTTAGTCATGTATTTATTTTATGGAAGTATTATTGATTTACAATGTTGTGTTAATTTCTGCTGTACGGCAAAGTGATTCGGTTATACATAGATATATGCGCTCTTTTTAAAATATTCTTTTGAGTTATAGTTTATCACAGGATATTGAATACAGTTCTGTGGGCTGCATAGCAGGATTTTGTTCATCATCCCTCCATGTACTATTGTTCTCATTTGCAAAGTTAGCAGTCACTCAGATTTTAAATTTGTTTTCTTTAAATACGTAGACATTTTGGGAGGATGTCTTTTGGCGAAATTTTAACTATGTCAATTTAAATAATTAATTTCCAACATGCCTAACATAATGAAAAATAATTTGTATAGTGATTGAATTACAAACTTTCTCTGTGTTCAAGCAATTAATAATCATTTGTGCTTTGATATTAAATACTCTGTAACATTATTTATAACCATTTTCATTATGTAAATTAAATAGGAAAATAGAAACACCATTTCTGAAAGAGTGAGTTATAGTTTCATGAATGAAAAGTTGGCTGTCAGAAAAAGTTTCATGTTTGAAACCACTCCAAAGCATGTGAAGACTTCCTCTCTCATCAGATGTTCCTGGAGCGAAGAAATAAGGAAGAGTTAAAAAAAATCTTTATTGAAGGACCTGAATTGATTTGGTTTTATATGAAATTTGAGTGCATGTTTTATAGAGTATTTTTTTCTATATAAGTCAGATATTAACTATTTCAGAAAACAGATTAAGCTCTGAACTTTGAAAAAAATTCTGTTTTTATGATTTTCTAAAATTGCGAATGGCAGTCTCGGTTCCAAACGAGCAGGAAGAAAAAACTCCTCTGATTATTAGAAGCTTAAACACTGCAAGAGGCCTTGAAGCTTTCGTCCCACCTCCGAGAACAGCCATAAATCATAGATAAATACAGGAGAAAGAACCGTCAGAGATGTTTAGATACCTGGCTGCAGCAAAGTAAAAAACACGGAGTTTTCGAATTTAGCACCGAAGGCCCAGCTAAACATTATTGATTTTAACTTGAGCTGAAATAGTCACCCGTTCAATGTAATAATCCTTTGTGCGGATGATAAAACCAACTTTAACTAAATAAAACATGGCTTTAAAGAGATGTGGCATTTATGATAGACAAAGAGCAAAACCGTTTAATTAAGCGATAATGTTCATGGCACGAGAGCAGTAAACAACATATGCAGTTGATTAAATGCCGGAGGAAGGTCAGGGTGAAATCCTCCTTTTGGAAATAGATGTCCACAGATCCTCCTCAGCCTCTTTTTTTGGTGGCGTAAGATGTGACTCCAGGAGAACCGTAGACATTTGGTTTTTTTTTTCAGCACTTTCCCTCCTCGGCTGTGATATGTGGCCCTCTTTAGTCATCAGCTGCAATTAAGACAGAGTTTTGAACTAGAAAATGTCCTTTCCTTTTTATTCGAAACTGAAAATTCATCTTTCTTTTCCTCTCAATGAAGTCTGCTGATTTTCTTTCAGGAGCCACTGGCTTCACACAGCTTTTTCAGTGGCTACTGGGGAAGTGATTTTTTTTTTTTTTTTATTCCTTGGATGATTTTTATTCTATTCTTTTTATCACGCACCAAAAATGGGGGTCTATTTTGAAATGTCAATTGCTTTCCAAAAAAAAACTTGAGTAATTTGGGGCAGGTGCTAGTATGGAAGTGTATCAATCCTTGAATTCATTTTCGGAGAGATGTCTAGACCATGGGCAAGCCCAGAAGGCAAGAAGAGAAACAATAAGATGAATTTAACGCTAAAGTACTATGTTCTGATGCAGTTGCATAATGTTATAGTAATTAGAAGAATATTTTTTTTCTTTTCAAAAATATCCCTTTAAATTTTGCTTCTGGAAATTTGGAGATATTATGTGGCAATGAATGTATATTTCATGATTCAATTTTTTACTAAAAAGTGTATATGTCCTGGTTCACATATTTGTCTGTATAAGTTTAAGATTGGGTTAATGGTAATTTTTTATGTATGCGTGTTTTTCTACGCATATTTTCAAATAATAAATTAATACCTTATTATAAAATAAAAAATAAAAAAGAAATGTAAAAAATCCACACAGAGAAAAACATTTTATACACTTTTAGAGTGTATAAAATTTGAATTTATTTTTATGAAAATATACTTAGGGGTTCCCTGGTGGCCTAGCAGTTAAAGATTTGGTGTTGTCAACTGCTGTGACACAGGTTTGATCCCTGGCTCGGGAACTTCTGCACTCCATGAATGAGGCCAAAAAAAGAAAGAAAAAGAAAATATACTTACATAAAAGTTAAAAAACTTTTAAATTAAAAATATTTAACATATTTCTAAAAAATTGTTTTTTCTTCTAGCAGTTTAAAATTGATTAAAATTAAGAATACAAATTATTAATGGATCAAAAGCATCCAAACTGGAGTTCCCATTGTGGCTCAGCAATAATGAACCTGACTAGTATCCATAAGGACATGGGTCTGATCCCTGGCCTTGCTTAGTGGGTTAAGGAACTGGTGTTGCTGTCAGCTGCAGTGTAGGTGGCAGATGTGGCTTGGATCCTGCATGGCTGTGATGGTGGCTGTGGTGTAGGCCTGCAGCTGTTCCTCCGATTCGACCCCTAGCCTGGGAACTTCCATATGCATTGGGTGTGGCCCTAAAAAGCAAAGCAAAAGAAACAAACAAAAAGTATCCAAAATAAGCTGAAAATTTTGATTTGGTATTTTAAATAATTGATTTAAATCTTGTCATTTTTGTCCAAATAAAATACTTTCTTTTTTTTTACTTTTTGTCTTTTTGCCTTTTCCAGGGCCATTCCTGAGGCATATGGAGGTTCCCAGGCTAGCGTCCAATTGGAGCTGTAGCTGCCGGCCTACACCACAGCCACAGCAACACTGGGTCCCCAACTCACCAAGCGAGGCCAGGGATTGAACCCACAACCTCATGGCTCCTCGTCGGATATGTTAACCACTGAGCCACGACAGGAACTCCAATAATTTCTAATTCTAGTGGTCAATGACCATCTAACAGCCAGTATAAATAATTGGTATTATGTTTAGTGCAAGTGTCATCTAGATCTACATCTATACACATTTAAGGATCATATGAATTTCTTAACATGGCAAAATATTTCAATTGCCATGTGCCAACTCTTGCAAATACAACAGTAATTCACAAAAGTCACTAACTTTAATACAAAGAGAAACAAGTAAATGGCTCATGGGCATTGCCAGGAAATAATACTTTCCATGCAGGGATTTATTCATGCCCTCTCAGAGGAAGAATTTATGTTAATTAATACGCCTTCTCTGTGACGTAAGTGCTTCTGCTGCTGGTTATAGCACAGCCTACAAAACTTAGGGCATTAAAGTACAGTTGTCTTGTTTTGAGGACATTGGGCAAAGAGGCACAGCGAAGGATTTCTGTATTTCTGTGTTAGGTACAGAGAAAATGTTTATGACTATAAGCATGCTGTGTCAAAGCTAATTGGTGGATCCTCACAATAGCAGTGCCCATATGTATATGTTTTTTTTTTTTTTGTCTTTTTAGCTATTTCTTGGGCTGCTCCCGCGGCATATGGAGGTTCCCGGGCTAGGGGTCGAATCGGAGCTGTAGCCACCGGCCTACGCCAGAGCCACAGCAACGCAGGATCCGAGCTGCGTCTGCAACCTACACCACAGCTCACTGCAATGCCGGATCCTTAACCCACTGAGCAAGGCCAGGGAGCGAACCCGCAACCTCATGGTTCCTGGTCGGATTTGTTAACCACTGCGCCACGACGGGAACTCCTTTTTTTTTTTTTTTAATGTATTTAATTTTGCATGTGTCTTTGTGATACACAAGCCCTCATAAAGCATGAGGTCCATCCAGGGGAGCGGTCCGCCTTACTTGGGTCTAAAGGATGTGCTGTCTATTGTCCATCTCAAATCTCAAAATATTTACTGAATACCTATTATGTCCAAGGCATGGAGCTACAGAAAAAACCTAGGAACATATTTCAAACTATGCTCCTACTGAGCAGATTTTTAACGTCTTAGGAGTGGTGTGAAGTAAGGAGTAAGCATTCGGGTAAATGGCACCAGAGGAAAGTGGATGGAAAAGAAACTACCTTGAAGAACCAAAGATGAATTCCAGTTGAGGATATCATGGGTTAGGCTGCATTCGAAATGGAGTTAGAAGAACTGGCAGGATTAAACTAAATAAGGTGAAGAAAGCATTCGAGGAATAGCCAGCTGCTTCTGAACAGAGATAAAGGTGGCTAACCATATAGTGTGGATTTAGGGAATGGTGGATGGATCAGCACATTAGGCTGAGGAATTTATGTTTTATCCTATATTTTGTGAGTAGCAGCGTGGGCTTTTGAGCAGAGGTGTGGTATAATCATTTGACTAATTTGGGAATGTGCTTAATTGAAACGTTCCTGCCTGTTTAAATAATACCCATCTAGTAAGCCTTGTCAAAGCACAGAATATGGATGGATTTTGAGGAAATTAAATATTTAGTGGCCTCCAGTTCTTGTCTAACGCCATACTGATTTAAGTACAGGCATTTCCCAGAACAAAAGATGGATTATAAAAGCCAGGTATTTTATTCCTTAATTGCTGTAGAAGCTAGTCTCCAGTTAAAGCTCTGAGCTTTAGCTGATGTAAGAGTGTTTCAGCAAAGTTAAATTTAATAGAATGCATTAATTCTTCCCCCTAACAACCAGAACCTAGCACAAATTTTAGAATGCATTTACAGCATGTTAAAAGGGCAGACGTTTATAAGGATATAACAAAACACCTTGCTAAGTTTTAGCTAGAATATAGGCATATAGGCTACTGTACTGTAAAATAATTGACTTCATGGCTTTTTTCAAATAATAAATGGCATGTGCATTTATGAAGTAACCAGTTTTATGGAGAAAATTTCAAAAAGTGTTGGCTATTGGTAATTGAATCATATGTAGGATTTTAGTCTTTAACAAGTTTTATTTTTCAAGTGAGGAGCAGAAGATAGAATTCTGGCAAGAATTATTTTTTCCTTCAAGGAGCGGCATTAAACGCTAAGTTAAAACTATTAGGTGATAAACACAGACAGGGAAATAATCGCAAAGGTCTATACAGTGCAAAATAAGAAACTGGACAAACTTAGGTAAAAGACTGTGAGTTATATTGTTGTATGTTTTTCACAGAGGGCTGGTTGTTTTCTTTATATGTGCAAGAAGTACCTTAGAAAGCCACCAAGCAGTTGTCACTCCTCTGATTTACCTTTAATGTTGCAGATGAACTATCTAGTTGATCCTTCAGAAAAACGAACGTTGAGAGTGTTTACAAGTTCAATGTCAAGGAGTTTGGGGAGGAAGAGTAGTCTCAGATGGGAATGAGATGTTGAAATTAAGCAGCTTTGGACTTGATGGCAGTGGTCCTCCCCCACAAACTCACACAAGTCACTTTGTTTTGCACTGAAAATAAGATCTTTTCTCCAACATTTGTGAGAGAGAAAATTTTTATATGGAGTGTGGATCCAGCCATGAGTTTAATCTTGTATGTGGACTGAAGAGCAACATCTGTGATGTATCTTGCTAAACAAAAGTGGTAAAAACATATGGCAATGATAAATATTATTATACAATGTATAATCATACGTTAATATAATTTTTAGTAATCTGCTTTCCTTATCCAATGTTTGCCTTTCT
This sequence comes from Phacochoerus africanus, assembly GCF_016906955.1. Taxonomy (NCBI): domain Eukaryota; kingdom Metazoa; phylum Chordata; class Mammalia; order Artiodactyla; family Suidae; genus Phacochoerus; species Phacochoerus africanus. Next base: position 44,512,714 of record NC_062556.1, on the reverse strand, counting down.
GAGGTGAACTCTCACTGCTCTACTCCTTATTTTTCTTTCAAAAGATTAATTTCCTTAATTGCTTATTGCTGTGGTATTTAGCCCCTTGTCATAGCTCTTTAACTAGAATATATAAAACTATATTGCATTCCGAACCAGGAAATATTAAATGAGATCCAGACCTCAGCAAATCAGAAGACTAATTAGGAATTTATTTAATTCTATGAAGAAAAACATCTCATTTTTATCATTCTCATTAAATGAGGAATTTATTCTTTAAAGAAGCTTTCATTTTAGGGCAATCGTAAACACAGAAATAGTAGAAATTTAAGCAGTTATTGCACTGGTTATCTTAAGTTTCTCAAAGTTTTATGTAAGCAAAAATTCAACATTTATTATATGAATATTTTAGATAAAATAATTGCATTTATAAAAAAGTGATGTATGACTATGGGAATATACTGCTTTATCTCGGATGTATATTACCAAAAAACATATGAAATCTATTTTGTGTAACATAACCTAATTAGAACAAAACCTACATAAAGCATTAAATGAGTGTTTAATACCAAAATACTGTTTATCACAAGAAATACATTATAAACCCATCAACCCGAATTATAAGTTAATTTATATAAGATTTGGCTATGTAACAAATGATATAAGAACATGTATCCCAGTTCTTATTATGTTCTGATAATTCGTGACCATATGGACATGAATTATATATATATGAAACTCAGAACAATAGGATTAAGTGAGTTTAAGTCAGATTAAACAAAGACCAAGGGCTGATACCAGACTGTGCTGCTATGTCATCAGAAATCTTCGGAAGTAACTTATGGATATCGGGGATTGACATATACACACTATTATGTATGAAATAGATAGTTAACAAGGACCTACTGTTTAGCATAGGGTCATCTTCTCAATGCTGTGTAATAACTTGAAATGAACACAATTTTGTTAGTCAACTACAATAGATTTATAAAAAATATTTTAAGAATAAGATTTTTAAAAAAGTAATTAAAAGCATTCACCTTGTCTTGCTACCTTTGAGGTACATGGGCAGATTCTATAGTCATCACTGTAACATTAAATCAAAATATGAGAGCCCACCATATCCTTTACGAGAGCAAGGTTTGTGAGAAGTTGTTAACAGTTTAGCATAAAATCTCACCATGAGTCAAATAAGCCTGTGGCTCTAAAGCACAGCTTTGCTTCCTGTGTTACCCTGCTGTTTTCTTAGTGGTGTCAGCAAAAATCTTTATATTGATTAAGAAGGTTCCATCAAGTTTGATGTGCAAGATTTCCCAGGCTTAGGTCACTGATAGTCCTTGCTTCTAACTCTAAGACACAAATAACTATAACAACACAGTAAATTAGAATAAGAGATCATAGATACAGTAGGAAAAAAGAGCAGCTTCCTAAAAAATTTATGTAACAAAGTTTAAACATTAATTCATTGACTGATAGGTTGGTAGAAATGGAGATAGACCAATCAGTCAACATCAACTGGGCATGACATGTTGGTTTCCCCTACATGAATGTATTCATTTCCTTTGTGAATTTTTATTCACTTATCTAACACATGACGCACATAGTTTTTAAACAAATTATTCTCTAATGATGCATCTGAGGAATGAAAGCCCTCTTACTCTATAGTATTTGTTGGGTATGTTGGTTATTTTATTGAACTGCTATTTGTCTCTTGTAATATATCTAGTTTTTCTTTTGGTTTTCATTTTTCTTTTCTCTTCAGTGGGCTTCATTAGGGCAGAATAAAAATCCTCTAACATCCAGAGAAAACATTTAGTAAATAATTTCATTGCTTTGAATTTTGAGATGAACTCTCACTATCATTTAATGATGACTGCAAAATAAATGATAAAGAATATTTATATCCTTTTCTGGTAATGATTATAGATAAGTATATTTTGTACTCTTTTGGAGCGATATTTCTATTGCTTAATAACTCTATCAGAAAATCGTAATAGTTAATAGAAATCCATATTTTAATCTTATTTTTCTTCCTTCCTTCTTCTTTCCTGTCTTCCTTTCTCCCTTCCTATTTTTTTGCACATTTGTGTTAGAAAGGGAAGTCATATTTTTCCTTTTCTTTGTAATACTTTGAAAACTTTTGAAGTAATGTAGGTGTTTCTTTTATAGTTCTAAAATGAATAATTCTGTGAAATATAGGCTAAAGAACTCTGTTGGGATTTTTGATTTCTCTGTTGAAGATTTCCTAAGATCCTCAAGATGGAGAAAGACAAAGGTGTTATACAAGTTAATCTAGGGTGGTCTGAATGGAAAAAGGCTTAAAGTGATTCTATTGTGTCAGATAAGCATCTGAGCTTTTTTTTTTTTTTTCCCAAGGATAAAATGTTAGATTTTTTCAAGACTGAAATTAGTTGAAACTCTCCTTCATAATTAAGTAATAATATGTGACAAAGCATGAGTTATTGCATAATAATTCATACCTTTTTGCTTTGCTAAGAATGAGGCCATAGGATGAGTGCTTGTTTAAATGCACAAGTTATGAGTTATTATATCATAATTCACACCTTGAAGTACCATATTGTGATTATAAAATGGCCCTGTGCAAATATTATTAATTTTTAAAGTTCAAGAATAAATTATTAAAAAATAACAACATTATGACTTCAAAAGAACCTCTCTAATGTGAATTCATTAAAAATGGAATGAAAAATAAATTAGTGTACATGCAACCAGAATTATATATAACCTTTCTTGATGAACTATTTTCATTGACATACCATTACAAAGCATCTGCTCTATAATTTGTATTTGTTGTGCAGACCTTTCTTGTTTTTAATATCCCAACAAGTCATGTATTCTTACTTGATTTTTTGTCTCAAGGACATAACTCAATGGTGGCTGTCAGTCTTTGTGGTCACTTTTAATACTATTTATTTTGTTCATCAGGCTTGCCTCCTCCTCCTCCTCCTCCTCCTCCTCCTATTTCATTCTTAAATACTCCTCCTCCTCCTCCTCCTCCTCCTCCAACAAATCATGAATAACAACTCTCTTTAGCATTTGAGGACTAGCTTCCAGCCTTTGAAGCCTGTCTTGGTTTCTAGGATACTACCTTTTATTGGTTTCCCTCTACCTTCCCCTTTCTCATATTGTTCACCAGTGTCTTTTTATCTTTCTCCCACTGGCTTCAAGTGACCTCCAAAATTCTCCCCACATTTTATTTCCATCTTTGTTTAGTCCTGTACCACCAAGACACCATCTATTTCAATGATCCCCTCTATGCAGATAACTCCCTAACATGGCTCATTTTCTAAAATTTCCCTCATTCCACAAATTACTACTATTTCCTATTATTATTTCAGTTATTCTAGTTATTATTCTATGTCTTGAAATCCAACATATCAAAAATGTCCTCTTGTCATCTCCTCTCTAAAATAGTCTCTCTCCGCACCATGGCTTTCAGTCTCTGAGGTTAGAAGACTTTCAGACGTTGTTTATCCTTTTGGGTTTTTCACCTGTTAAACACCTACTCTGTGCCAGCTACTCAGTGAAGAATAATTTTAGGGGAATGTCCTCAAAGAACTTACATTGTAATAAAAGAACCAACCATGTAAATACATATGTTTTATTTGAGGAAGAATGTGATGTGCATGATAGGGCAAACAGGCACATTCGACTATTTCTACCTGTAGTTTTCATGAAAATCTTTGTGGAGAAGTGATTCTGGAGATGGTCTTGAAGGCTGAGTGGAATCTCTAAGAGCAGGTGGGTTATTTCAGGGAAATCAGAACCACAAGTAAAAACCTATAGGTGAGAAGACCAGAAGCCCTCACTAGAGTCGTTTAGGGTTAAATAATCTTCTCTTTTATAAAAACATGGCATGGTAGATGCTGTTTTATTATTTTAATGCTCTTACTTAGCAAAATAAAATTTGAAAAAATGTAATAATTTTGTACATGATAAGAATAGATTTGAAGCATGGGAAATTATGGCTCTATATACAGAGTCAAAATTCTTTATCTTGTATTCCATTTATCTTACATGTTTCAGACGCTTCTCCAAACTCCTCATTTATGTGATTATAACCTTAATTTAAAAATTCACTATTTCATTCTTAATTACTATAGCAGTTTTTTTTTTTTTAACTGGTTTCAACCAATCTATTCTCTTTGTGTTTTCTGCAGTACTGTGCTATCAGATTAAACTTTGCCAGATCCTAATTTCTTTCTATCTTTCCTCTGATTATAAGATTATGGTATCTTTTTTTATCTTCCTTGTTCAAAATTCTGTGCTCAGCTATCAGACTCCTCTGATATTACCTCATCGAATCTCCTGGCCATATTTTGGTGACTTTCCAAAATGCAACACTAATTGATGCTGGCCTTCAGTCTTCTGAACAAATGCTCTCCTGCTTTTCCAAATCGGGTTTATTCTTCTTCAAGTCACCTCTGTATGTCCTCTACTTTTCCTCAAATTCCAGCTAAAGTTGGAAAAGGTATTTAATCATTGCAACTTCCATTTTTCTCTTCCATTCTAATTTTCAATCTTCTATCATACTGAATGTAAATATAATATTATATCACTCAATGTAAATTATTTTAAAATACTTATTAAGTTTAAAGCACTGTTAGGAGTAAAAAAAGAAATGAAGGACTAAGGATAAGAAATTATTATGGAGTGTTCTTTAAAAATATATCAGACACTGATTAGTATTTTTAAATACCTAAGTTCTGATCTTTAAAATGCTTTCAATCTAGGTATGAAGACTCAGTTGCAAATCTGTGATGTAAAGAGACTGTGGTGAGAGGAGTTTACAGATCAAAGAGTAGTGACAAAGTGGAGAAAAGACTCAGTGATTCTTAGCCATGTGATAGGAAATGGCATTAAGGACTAGCTGGCCTGAACTGGGCCCAGGAGGAAGAGGAGACTTTGGAATGTGCAGAAATGGGTGCAAGCAATCTGGGCATAGAGAATAGCCTATGTAATTGTAGAAATATAGAAAAATGTTGAATATATTTAGAAAAGAGTGATTGGTCCCATTTGGCTATATCTGAGTTTAATCCTCCATTGATCTCTAATTGCTTCATTAGAGCTTTGTAAAAAGCTTCTAGAAACTTGGAATACTACATCACTTTTTAACAATGTCCTAAAGAAGGTAGCACTGGCTAAGGCTATAATATTCACTCATATAAATGTGTGTTTAACTAGTTCAATTTTATTAATCACAAAGCTTTTCCTAATAATTTTTTTTTGCATTTATGTATCACTTCTATTCTTCAGATCTTTATATAAAGTCATTTGCCTATGTGATCTTTTGCAGGGCTTGCTCGCCAAAGATAGGGATCTTTTTAGACCTACTTTTACAGAGTGTTTAAATAATTAGCTGCATGGGCAATAATTAGAATTGTATGCTTCAAATGAAGACAGCTTTTACATTGTATCATTCTCCAATCCTCTAATTTTTTAGGCTTCTGATACTTTTACATTTATTCTTCTTTGCTTAGTAAAAGAAGATCTAGTGCCCATTTTATGCCAAGTTCTGGCATAGAGATTGTAACATCTAGAAAGAACCAATTTCCAGGTGAGTAATGGTGAAGACTGATTCAGAAAGTTGAATACACATTTGGAATTTAAGAAGCACTAGGAAAAACCATTTATTACCTCAAACAGATTTCTCAGCATTTAGTCTAGTCCTGTTCCATATATACACCTTGAAAATCAATTGGGAGCCAGCCACTGTAATGCATGAGGCTTAACTCCTTGTCCTCAAGCAATTCACAGCCTTGAAAGGACCAAGGGTGAAATGCAGGTATAATTCTCTCAATGTAGATTTGGGACTTGTCTTACCAAGTTTGATTCTATTTCTCATTAAAAATAAGACCTGAAGCTTCCCATGATGTAAAAACCATAATAGTATATATTAAAATGATTTTATTTGCAAGGCCCAGAGGTAAACTTTCGTAACTCTTGACATGTTGTAGTTGGGCTTAATGCACAAGAGGCCACCAGCTGCATCATTAAAATTTTATGCATTAAAATTCTGATTATAAGGCTAAACCATTCTGATTTTACTTTTTCTTTGTTAGTATTGCTGTTTGGGAATATCAAATTAAAGAGTAATCAGTAAGGTGGATGATCATTCTGGGGTTCGTGGCTATAGCTGGACTCCTGTGACAGTAACATCCAGCTTCCAAAATATGCCTAACTTTTTCTGCACCAAAACTGTTTTATTGTCAAACTTGGGTCAGATAGGAGATGACAAAGTCAGTCAATGATATGGGAAAAAAAAAAAAAAACCAAAAACAAACTTTTGCTCCTGGAACCGCACTTATAGTTTAGTGAAATGTACCTAACAAGACTTTTTATTTCAGCCACTAAAAGTGGGTCCTTGCTGAATTAGTTTTCCTGCCTTTAAACCCTTACTCTAGATAAGATGATGGAGGAAGGGCAAGAGAAAATCAAAAAACAAACTTAATAACACCATACCTTCGAAGCAGCTTGATTTATAATGAGTTTGTGGGAACATTCTGAACCTATTTCATGTTGAATTACAGTCCACCTTTACAAGTGGCTGCTGAAGAGAGTTCATGAACATACTCTTTGCACTACTTCAATCCTCTTCCTGCTCAGCCCCTAAAATTTAAAATGCGATACAAACAAAATGTGTCTATAAATTTATATAGTAACTACACAAACAAATGCAAACTCATTCTTAGTAACCATAAAATTACCTTCTGTTATCTATCACTTTGTGAATTATAGTGTCATCGCTGAGAAGAGCCAACAGCACAGAATAACACTGCTTCTCTTCCTACCCCTGTGTCACTGTGGCCCTCCTGGCTGGAGTAGCAATCAATAGTCTCGTGGATAAACAAATGATTAAAGGCCACGATGAACTACTGTAAATAGGGATCACATTATCTGTTTTTGCTCTGAATATAATTAAAAAAAAAGTCTGTGTCGACTTTTGGGCACCTGGCTCGAATTATAATCCAATCGAGTTTCTTTTGTTTCTCTGGTTTCACATCCTTAAAATCTTCTTTAGAAAGAGCAAATTTTTAAGCAGGTACAATGTAAACAATGCAGCAGAGGTAGATTTGAGTGGATTTCTTATTGTTAAGTGTAAAATGGATACACATACCTACAGAATGAAATATGAGAATTTTAGCTCCAAAGTCATAAGAATTTTAAAATCTTTTCTTACTTAATATTAGTTCGATATCCAAACAGAGGCACTGGGCTGTACATATGAGATTTACAAAGTTTAATGAGCTTGGTACTATATAACAATATAGCTCAAGTGAAATAAAGATGAATAAATTATTTTTTTATTTCTCATAAATATGAATAAATTAATTTTTCCATAAGTTATGGGCAATGGAATATTCAATTTTCATTTTTGAGATGAAGAAAATAAATTTGGGAGAAGAAATAGAGTCCCAGTATATTTTATGCATTAAAATTCTGATTGTAAGGCTAAACTATTCTGATTTTATTTTTCCCTTGTTAGTTTATTGCTGTTTGGTAATATCAAATTAAAGAATAATTGGTATGGTTGATGATGATGCTACTTATACTTTAAGCTGAGAAATTTTCTTATACAATATTAAATATCACAATACTTCATTATAACCTCATAGTCACACTTAACTAGATTGATTTTTTTATTATTATTTAGTCAAACTGGTGGATCTAAATGCAAATAACTTGGAAATGCAACATGATCACAGAAATTAGAATTTTAATATAAGCTTTGACAAAGGCAAGGAAATTGCTCAGGAAGTAGATTAAAAGGGCAAAGAGAATGAAAATATTAAATGAGATAAAATATATATAAAATCAATACAGGTGGGCCAACATCCAACTAATAGCACCATCACAGACACAATAAAAGACAGTTTCTTTAAACAGAAGGATCAATGCCCAGCATAATGTGTGGAAGAAAAAAAACTAGACCCATAATTGTGAAGTTTTCATACACCAAAGATAATGTAATGACTTCAAAAGCTTCTTAAAAGAAACAAATATTTCATGTCTAAAGCAACAAAAAAACACATTAGCATCAACTGCACATCTGTATAATTGGATGCTAGAAATTAATACAGCAGTACCTTTGAAAGTTTGAGAAATAATTATTTTAATCTAGAATTACATAACCTGCTAATTTCTCTATCAAGCTTGAAGCTAGAAAAGATATATTTTCATATTTGGAAGGCATGCAGATTTATTTCTCTTTCTTTAAAAGCTACAGGGGGATAGACTCTAAGCATTTAAACCACGAAAGAGGAAGACATAGAATCTAGGAATGTGTTGAAGCATTGACTCAAGATATCAGTGGTGCAGTAGACCTGGAGAGCAGAGTCCAAATGGGATCAGGACTAGGGAGGCAGTTCTGAGGAAAAAGGGGAGTCCCAGAGATTTCATAGTGTCTATGGGAATTTGGAACAATTTTGGGGAGCAATATAAGAAAGATGGTGGCAAGTATAAACTCCAGAACAAAACAAAATGAATGACACAGAATCCAACAAAACAAAGCAAAACAGTAAATCGGTATGCAAAAAGAAATGCAAGTATACTACATTATTGGTTATGTAGTGTACAATATTTACATAGCCATAAAAACATACCCATTGAAATTTTGTAGCAAAAAATGTTGAGGGACGTAATTATGCTTTACAGTATGGCACATAAATGCCATTCTTCTCAATAAAAGGAAGGCAATATAGCGGAATTTGACAGTTGAAAGAAGGAAAGCAAAGTTACAGGTAAAGAAAGGGGGTCAGTCATCCTTATTTTTCACTGGAAGCGGTTAAGAATTTGGTCTACGGATGAATCTAAAAGTAAAGCTATTTTCATATTAAAGTTATCAAAGTAACCACTAGAAAGAGTAAACATTAATGCTACGGGGGAAAGGATGTAAGGTGGTATAAAAGGGCTATGCAGTCCCACAATTCTAGGAGAAATAGTCTTCATAAAATTTCACTCAAAATTTATTTACTGAAGGAAGAAAGGAAGTAGGAACTAGGACTTGGCAGCAGAGCTCATGGTCTACCAGTGATGCCAGATTCCTACCCTCCACCGAGAATTGAGCAATTATTCTGGATTACTCGCTGCTGAAGCAATATAAAAAGTGATTTAATCAGTCACAATAAATGAGGGAACAACATGTGGCATGGGGGAAGTCAAAATTACAGGTAGCATAATAGGCGTATATACATATTGCTGCAGGCTTACAAAGAGTGGAGTAATTGTGGGGAAGAATTGTTAAGGTAGCTGAGAGCTAGTGACTTTTGAGTAGAAGATAACCCATATAAATGAATTAGAAAATCATGGAGTGATTGTTGAGGATGGAGTTTAGGGAGGGCATTCCATGTGTCAGAAACAGCACATGGAAATATGGCCTGGAGTGCTCATAATTTGAAGAGGTTACAAACAGTAAAGTACGAAAATGAAGATGCAAACAGGAATGATTGCCCAATGCAAGTCAGGACTAATAACATGTCATGTTTTGAACTGCTGAGCATTTCATAGTAAGAAGCTTGGTGCTCTATTAGAAGTATAGTGAGGAGTCAGTCAATGGAGGAGGAACCAAGGGGTCAAACTTGTTAAAACAGCAAGCCCTGGCCTTAGAGTGAGCAACAGATTGACTGGCATGTTAGATATTTTGGAAGCAATTTGAAGAGAATGTCCTTACATGTTCAACAAAAAACATTTGCTTTCCTAAAAGAATGTCTTTGTGGAGGATTTGACAGCAAACTTTGGAAATTCAGAAAATGAATGAAAATAATTTTGGAAGAGTGGGTAACAAAAAAGAATAAAGAATAATAAAAAATGTCCATGTGGTGGAGACTGATAACACAAAAAGATATGCCATCAAAAGGCACATTAACAGGGCCAAATAAATTAATGGAGAATAATGAATGGTAAGCAAAGTAATTTCAAGGAATAAAATTTACTCAGTACTTAGGTTCTCATATATAAAGGACCAAAGCATAAAAGCCTCAGAGGAAATCTACTGGGTCAAGTCAATATCAGCATATAGTTGGTGAAATGAGAAGAAAAAAGACAATTTTATTTAAGTTCTTAACGTAGTAATCCCAGATCTTTTTCTTTTCTTTTTTTAATGAAGAAAAATAACTTAAACACAGGCTAGTGGTGAAGAATTTGAATAAATTTTTAAGTCACTTAACGTTTTTCAAGTCAAAACTTTAAGGTAAAAACAATGCATATGGAGTTCCTGTCATAGCACAGCAGAAACGAATCCGACTAGGAGCCATGAAGTTGCAGGTTCGATCCCTGGCCTCACTCAATAGGTTAAGGATCCAGTTTTGCCATGAGCTGTGGTGTAGGTTGCAGATGTGGATTGGATCCTGCATTGCTGTGGCTGTGGCATAGGCCAGCAGCTCTAGCTCTGATTCATCCCCTAGCCTGGGCACCTCCATGTGCCGCGAGTGTGGCCCTAAAAAAAAAAGAGGAGACAATGCATATTATTTCATACTGATTAAAGATGTATTTTAGGTCCATTCTCTGAAAGATGAGACATTGTTAGCCTCTCTTAGGCATCTGCATGGTACACCCATTTGCTAATATCACTAATTTTTCTTAGTAACTTAGATTCACAGTCAATAAAAACTCTATTCAGCAACTCTGCCAAGGAAATTGATATAACTACTTCCAAAATTGATTTTTTTTTGACCCAAGGTGTCTTAATTTTTTTTTTTTTTCCGCTAAAGTTAGCTATTAGGCTATGCTTAAGAGACTTCCAGGGGACAGGAGAGGAAACATACAACTCTGTCTTTAAAATATTTTATTTTTATTTTTATTATTGTTATGAAAAATGTTAATTTCCTAAGGGAATGGCGTTTAAATGAACACTCTGGAGTCCATTTCCTAAGCCAATCAATAATGACCTCATATGTATGAAAAAGAGTACCTGGGCATTTCAAAGCAAAATTTATGGCACCCATATAAGTAAAGGGATAAGAATTTCTAGCATAAGACAGCAAACACAGATTTATGTTGAAATACTTAATTCAACATCTCATACGTCCTCATATATCTATACGAATGTCTCTTTTCACTAAAGCCTGGGATCAATCAGAAATCTAGGTCTCCTATCATTAACATGAGAAAACTATCTATTTCAGAACTCTTGGGATGCTATCCTTTTGAGGTCAATAGCTGGTGTCTCATTTGTAAAGAGGAGCTTGTATTCGCAGGCTATGTAGAAATGAAAGTAATTTTCACTGACCCATTAGAAAGCAACAGAAGTGGTTTAGCATAATAACAAAAGAGTTGACAGCGTTGTTAAACACTTTTGTTCGTAGAAGAGAGTTCTTTGGTTTGGGCAAGGGTGTACGACAAGCACTTTCTTTTTGAATATCTGTGTTTATTCTCAAAATAACTTTTTGTCATTCAGTAACGTTCACTTATACAGGTAAAGAAGCCTTTCAGAGTGGAGACGTGGATCAGAAGTTAGGCAGAGTGGACACTCCCAGTCCTTCTGGATGGCGTGCCCTTACACATCCCTCTGGTTTGGCTGCACAGCTACCGCACAGTTATTCTCAGGTATTACCCACAAAATAATGCTTCATTTACATAGCTTTTTATATGTATGCAACAACTGCCAACATTTCATAGTTAAAATAACATTGGAATTAAATATGAACAGAAGAAAAGAAAGTTTAATAGCCGAGATAGAAAAAAAGATGCTCTCATGTGTGATTAGAAAATGATGGGGATTTGATGCAGTGGAAAGATACGGAAAGTTCTTCTGGATACCAGCTACTTGCAGAGGATTGTGCATTGATAATAGTGACAAGTGAGGGCAGTCTGCATAAAAAGGGAATTTCTGCCATTTTCATAAGTGTACCAAGTAGGAAAGTCAGCATCCATTGATGAAATTACAAGACAATTGATAGTAAGAGAGGAAGCCAAGTCGTTTCTTCCTTTAAAATGGACACGAGATATCTACACTTTGCTGCTCAATTTTTAGAATGGGAATTGAAAATGGGCCACTACAGAAGAGTTAAAATAGAACAAAAACCAAAGACCAAAATGAATGGCTATTTATTTGTGTTCTATAACTTGTTATAAGCAAAATTCCTTGCTAAATATTTATTTTCAAGTTATTCGAATACTAGTAAATGTGAGGACAGTTTCAAGTTGGGGGTGAGTTCCAATTTTATATTCTTTAGAAATCTTATGATGGAGGGATAAATGTAAAGATATATGAAACTGAGATAAGCTCGCCATCAATTCAGATTTTATGTGGATTCTGTTGTATGGTAGTACCAGTGATCGAAGCAACTGTTCAGAGTAGAATCGGAAAAGTTGAAGAGAGCCTGTTATTCAGATGGCAGCAAAGGAAGACTTGTGCAATTGGGTACAATTAAAGATCAGGGGATGTGTTTTAAATTTTACCACCAATTCGAGTAAGGCACCTAAAGTGGGAGATGTGTTTCTATTATTACTAAATATCTTGAACATGGGAAAAACACATGTATAATGCAGCCCAGTATCCTCTCAGAAATGGAAGTCTGGTGGCCTTATTGAATGCGAATGCGAGTTTTTTTTTTTTTTTTTACGACCACACTCAGGGCACATGGAAGTTACCAACCTAGGGGTCCAATTGGAGCTACAGCTGCTGGCCTACATCACAGCCACAGCAACGTGGGATCCAAGCCGCATCTGCAACCTACACCACAGCTCACGGCAATGCTGGATCCCTGAGCCGCTGAGCAAGGCCAGGGATAGAACCCGAGTCCTCATGGATACCAGTCGGGTTTGCTACTGCTGCGCCATGATGGGAACTCCCGTGAATTTGAATTTTTTTGTTGCTTAAGATTGCAAGGCAGCAGAGATATTGCAGAGGATTTACTTGTTGGATTTTTTTCAATAATGCTAATTTTTTAAAATTAAGAAGAAAAGCATTTTATACTTTATAAAAGTTGAAATTTAGAAAAGCATAATGAAGAAAATAAATATGCAATTCGATGAATTTTTAATGTAGCTTTTATAAATTCAAGAGAATGTTTTCAGATGGAAATATTGTATGCTTTATAATTTTCACAACTATCATATTATATTCCAAATGGAATTAATAGCAACTTACATTGTGATTATAATTTAAATTTAGGGTCCTTTTCTTTCAGTTCAATGCTTTCCATATAATTTCTATTGTATAGAGTAGTTGCGACAGATATGATATGATTTTGCCCAAATATTTAAGAAGTAAACTGAGGAGTTCCCGTCGTGGCGCAGTGGTTAGCGAATCCGACTAGGAACCATGAGGTTGCGGGTTCGGTCCCTGCCCTTGCTCAGTGGGTTAACGATCCGGCGTTGCCATGAGCTGTGGTGTAGGTTGCAGACGCGGCTCGGATCCCGCGTTGCTGTGGCTCTGGCGTAGGCTGGAGGCTACAGCTCCGATTAGACCCCTAGCCTGGGAACCTCCATATGCAGAGGGAGCGGCCCAAGAAATGGCAAAAAGACAAAAAAAAAAAAAAGTAAACTGAAAAAAGTTATATATAAAATTTGTCTGGCAATTTAATATTAATAACCTAATATATGAGGAAACAAATATACTGAGGCAAAAAGTAAGCAATGCTAGTAAAAATATTATAGACATTTTAGAGAAACTATCTCACCACCAAAATGACATATTATTTTTAGAAAACAGTAGAATAAATAAATCTAGTTTACTTCTTCTGTAACAAGTTTTTACTTAAGGATGATAACATTTTATTATTCAAATGCTTTCTGTTCTTGTAGTTCATGAATAAAACTCTTTTCTTTCTTTCCTACAGTTTGCCAAGCAATTCCTGTGAAAGGGGTTCATGTATTCATGAGAAAGTATTTTACACTGAATGACTAAGGCAGAAAAATGGAAACTCAAGTCAAGTTTTAAAAATATGATCCTCTTAGAGTTCCCATCATGGCTCAGTGGTTAATGAATCCAACTAGGAACCATGAGGTTTCGGGTTTGATCCCTGGCCTTGCTCAATGGGTTATGGATCCGGCGTTGCTGTGAGCTGTGGTGTAGGTTGCAGACACGGCTTGGATCCCTCGTTGCTGTGGCTCTGGCGTAGGCCGGCGGCTACAGCTCCAATTAGACCCTTAGCCTGAGAATCTCCATATGCTGGGGAGCAGCCCTAGAAAAGGAAAAAATACAAAAAAAAAAAAAAGAGAGAGAGATCCTCAATGAATATCTTTCAGAAGTTTTTATTTTGTAGGTGAAATCAATTTAGACTCCTTTTTAGTATACATCTTGTTAAAATTTAACAAATCATATTCAATTATTTTAGGAAGGGACAAAGATTCCTTATCTATCAACATGGCTCAGATTTTCCTGCTTTGAACAATGGGAACTGGATATTGCTCCCCATAGGGAGAGTTGAGGGCCTGTTTGGGAATCCAGCCCTACTCAGTAAGTCAATCTAATTTCCCAGGTCTGAAGCTCTGGCTGGGCAGCCCAAGCCTATTGTTCAAGGCACCATCTATTTGTTTGGGCAGCTGGGTTGATTGCTTGGCCATCAGTCCTTCCTCTCAGAGGGAAGTGCTGCTCTCACCTGGCTGGATTCTGGTCCAGCAGGTGGGGGACCCCCAGCCTCCACCTCCTCCCTTGTGGGTCAAGAAGCCACACACGCTCTCCTCCTTGCAGTAACATTTTCAAAACATCAACTAGGACTAACTTCTATGGACAAATATAAATATATATGTTGATTTCTGGCTCTAGTGATTTCCATGCTTTTATGTGCCCTTTATATCCCATAGATTGAAGGAAAAGGCATGAGAAGAAAAGGGAAGAAGTTTGATTGAGAGATAGAAAAGGGAGAGTGGATGGTGAGAAGCGCAGACGGAGGAAAGCAGGCGTGGCTATCTGGGTCAGAGCGGTCCATTTCCCACACTTGCTCCCACTCAGGGGATGCAGCACTCATTTGCTAAACAATTTTTTCTAAAGCAGGTTGAGTTTCTGCATTACTAATGCTGCTTGCCCCATAGGGCTCTGTTCACTGCTGACATAAAGTGAGACCTTTTAGGCTTTCTTCTGCCTGGGTGTGTGCCAGAAGCACTGACTGTTTGCCATTTCTCCTTTTCCTGGCATCCTAGCCAGGAAGGGCCAAGCCTGGTCAGGAAGGGGAGAAATAAAGAGGCCCTTTTGACTCGGCTATGACACAGCTGCTGGACAGCCTTTGGGAATATCTTCCTCTTGACCCTGCTTTGCTCACGCCAAGTTGGAAGAAGGTAATCCTTAAGTTCAGAGAAGGAGTCAAAACAACAACAAAAAAATCATTTCAAAGTGAAGGTTACAGGAAAAAAAAGAAAGGCATAGTCTAATACAGGCAAGCTTGTGTGAGCAAATTGGGGCATTTATCTGCTTATGGAAAAGGTTAAGATAACTTAAACTTGGTCTATACTTCATTGATGGTTGTATTTTCTCATTTAGAAATAAGGTGTTCATGAGAAAATAAAGTAACTTGAAAAAAAAAGAAATAAGGCATTCAATTTTTTTTTTTTTTTAGTCTTTTTTGGGCCATACCCATGGCATATGAAAGTTCCCAGGCTAGGGGTCAAATTGGAGCTGCAGCTTCTGGCCTACACCACAACCATAGCCATGTGGGATCTGAGCCCTGGCCACAACCTCGACCATAGCTCATGGCAACGCTGGATCTTTAACCCACTGAGCACGGCCAGGGATCCAACCCGTGTCCTCATGGGTACTAGTTGGGTTCGTTACCGCTGCACCATCACAAAAACTCCAGGCATTCAATTTTTAATCACCTGGTCAACAAGAATTTTTTGAGAACCTTGTTGATTACCATTCTGAATATTCTCCACCTCAATAACCTTACAACTTCTAGTCTTTGTTAAAGCTCAAAAAATATAGGTCAGTGTACAGAAACCATTTTTAAGGTAACATAAGAACAAAAACATATAGTCCATTCCATCCAAAATATGACCACCAGGTACAGAAATGTGGTTTATTGCCATTTTGATACTTCAGTGATCTATGAAATAGTTTACAAATGCTGGTGATATTAACATGGCTGTGTTAACAGAGCAGGACACTTTGGGGCCTTCTCAGGGCAGACCCTTCCCCTATATCCTCTGCTTTAGCTCCTCTCTGAAGTATAATATGTATCTTTTTGGAGGTTTACAGGAACATCATTAGCTGACCTCTGTGGGCAGCTACAAGAACAAAGAATTTATGCACCAAGAAGTTTGCAACAACCAACCATGCTCCTCCCTGACTTTGCCTTTAAAAATACTTTGCAAATTTGGTGGTTCAGGATATTTTGGGGGCATGAGCCACCCATCTCCTTCCATGTCCCTGCAATGAACCTTTCTCTGCTCCAAACTCTGACATTTCAGTTTGTTTTTGCCTCATTGTACACTGGCCCTGGGGACTTGTGCTAACAGTTGAACATATATTTAGTGTTCTGTAGTAAAGTAAAGTATACTTTACTCTTAAGGGTGAAAACAGGGTACAAAGGAAATATTGTAAAAGAAGAAGTCATGTTTGATTTGGAAGGCCACCCTTTGTCCCAAATGAAGATTAGGCAGTTTCTAAATGTCATTTGCTACAGAATCAAGGATAAGACTACAAATTACCAAATATACTTCTTGAAGAGTACTGGAAAATTTCAGTTTGGGATATTTTCCCATGTTAGTGTCCCTCATGGGGGGGCGGGGGTGATGCCATAGTTAATGCACATTCTAATAGATTTTTTTCATGAGTATAAATCATCTAATATTATCAGCCGAGCTGACATTCTCTTGCTCTTCCAAAAAAAAAAAAAAAAAAAAACAGGAGTTCCCTTGTGGCTCAGTGGGTTAAGGATCCAATATTGTCACTGAAACAGCTGGGGCCACTGCTGCAGCAAGGGTTCAATCCCTGGTTCATCCTTCCACATGCCATAGCTGCAGTCAAAAAAAATAATATGAGCTATTTTCTTCCCTAAAATTTTCATTCAATATCTTCTATAAATGACAATTAACGTGCTTCTAATATCAGTAACTTTCATAATATCAGATGCAAGTTCATATTTCATTCAACCTGTGAGTCTTTATTGACTATTAAATATGTTTAGGGAATTTAACTCTACATTCCACTGGATTAAAACTGAAATTATTTTACACTGGAAACTCTTTCTTTTTTGTTTCCATTGAATTGAAACCTAGAAAGAAGACACATTCAGTTGAAAGACAGATGGGGGCCCAACATTGACAATGAATAAAGATAAGAAAATGTATCATCCTTTTCCACCATCTTTGTTCCTGGTTGAAATAAAAATGGAATTAAGGCTCTGCTTTATGATGAATGCGGAACTCCAGATAAAATCTGATTGCTAGTGTGGATGTCATGTCTGGGTCCTTTGGGCACCTATCCCACATAATGACTTCTTCAGTATGGGTGTGGTGCTGAGAATCTCATGGACACCTGCTTGGGCTATAATAACACTGTTCCCCCATGAAAAGTAACTGCTAAACAAACTCCATGCATACATCCTATGAAAATATTTGAGCCCTGATAGCACTGCAGAGTGGAGGATCAAAGGTATTTTGGAAACTGGTGAATGTCAATAAGATAGTTAAGATAGAGGAGTTCTAATCATGAGATCCAGCTCTGGATATTCCAAACACGTGATTTAAATTTTGAGCTGTTTCAGTCAAATACGAATTCAAACTAATTGTAAAACTCTGGACAAACCAAAACCATCACTTATTGGGCACTGTAATTTTTATGATTATTTAAACCACCAATTTATCATAAATTTGTCTATGAGAGTACAAATTAAAAGTTCTACTCTCAGTTTTGAAATGCCTCCACATATGAAATGTCTAAATCTCCATCCCTTTCCAATACATTTCTTGTTCTTTATTTTAATTATGGCTAATTTCATTTCATGTACATTTCTGTTTCTAGATATGGAATGCCCTAAGTAATTCTTATCAGAGGATAAATGAATAAGCAAAGGACTTTAGTTAGTTTCTCCTGCTCTTTGAATGTTGGAAAAACTACATATAGTTATTTAACAAATTCCTTCAACATTTTATTTTATATGGGAGAACTCCTCACTTGGTCACCTTGAGCAGTAATTAGTTATTTCTTTATTACCTCTCCTCATCCTGAGGTTTTAAATGCCTGTCATGAACACAAATTAAGGTCACATTTTGTCATCGGGACTGCTTACACAATGTCTTCCTCAGTTTTCTTGTTGAATAGGGATTATCCATTATATGCCAACTGATTACCTATTGGCTTTTCTGGTAGCTGCTGAAATTGGTGTACAAATGTTTCAAATACAATTTCATAAGCATAAACTGAGTTAGTCCACTATTTCTCAATATGGCATTTTACTTAGACCACTTGACTACTTGTAAAGAATGTGTCTGGACAGTGACTCAAAGAACCTTTTTAAAAAAGCATATGAATCATACTCAATGATTTATTCACATATCTATTTAAAAAATTCCATTGGTCATGCTAAAAAAGGTTGCAAGCCCTTTGACTTAAGTATTTCTATAATGGCTGTTAAAATCAATTCTGGCATTAAAGTCTCTAAGAATGAACAATGCATTGAGTGGAAAATTGATTACATGGTCAAAGAACAGTCCTTTGTGGCCTCGTTTGCTTTTTCGATTAGCACAGCTGTCATGGCTGTTGTAGGTGGTCCTCAAAACTTATAGGAAAAAAAAAATTCTGTCCTTGACACTTAATGTTTGTCTATAGATTTTTGGGAAAGAAATATGTTTTTGTTTGCTTATTAGAACCTATTGATGTAGGTACCAATGTCAAGTTGAGTTTTGCAGAGATAAAGGACAGATAAAAGGGAGAATGATTTGTGAGGGAAATTGAACAGAGTAATGTAGAAATCCACTTCTAATATTTCCTCTAAGTTTATGGAAAAGACATTATTTTGTAAAGGAAGGTGCTTTGATTATTACTACAGCCATACTTAGAGCAACTTACTTTTGGTAGAAAATCCGATGATGTAGGAACTCTCGGACTGACGACAGTAGCTAAAAATGGGAATCAGTCACCTTTTCATCTTGATTTCCTATCTTTGCCTTTTCTTTTCTATCATCAAAAAGAAGCTTTCAGGCTAGGTCCCCTCCCTGGTATTCAGGGAGGGACTTCTCCACCTGCATTGATCTTGTGCACTTTACCCTGAATCTCAGGCTGTGGGTGTTTAGTAAGCGCTTATTGAAGTGTGCTATCGATTTATCTTGGGTTTATTTATTTATTTACTTACTTATGTTTAACTTTTCTTTTCTAATGAGCAGGTTTCAAATGCTTCTAGAGTTCTGGAATGTTGACCCTCTCTGCTTGCTTGGAACCCTCCCTAGAAAAGACTCACAGACCCATCTCTGTGGCTTTTCAGACTATCAGCCCAAGGAGAATTTTTCTACTTCTCTGTCTCTTCTCCAACTTTTGACTAAAGTCAAACATAGTATCTGTTCTTATCAGTTTAATTCTCTTCTTCTTGCATATTGTAGTAGTTTCCCATTGTGCTGCTGAAAGAGCTGATTGACTTAAAACAATGCAAATTGATGATCTTACAGTTCTGGAGGGCGGAAGTCTGAAATGGTTCTCATTGGGCTGAAATGAAGATGTGGTCAGAGCTGCCTTCTTTCTGGAGGGTCTACAGGAGAATCTTTTTTCTTACCCCTTGCAGTTTCTAGAAACCAACTGCATTCCTTGACTTGGGTCCTTCTTCCATCTTTAAACTAGCAATGGTTGGTTGAGTCTTCGTCACATGACGTCACTCTGACACCAACTTTGCTGCCTCCTTCTTTCATTTATAAGGACCATTGTGATTACATTGGACCCACCTGGGTAATCCAGGAGAGTCTCCCCATCCCAAGGATAGCTGATTAGCAAACGTCATTCCATCTACAATCTTAATTCTCCATTGCCACGTCAGATAACACTTATACAGGTCAGGATTAGGATGTAGGCATCTTTGGGGGGGAGGCATTGTTTTGCCTACTATACCTATATTCAATCAAAATGAACCCACTGCCTCAATGGCATTTCTAACAACTATGTCATCATAGCTATATCGTTTATGTAGAAAAGATATCACGTCCGAAGAAGTTCAATGGCCTTCCCATTAGCCTCTAGGCAGCTGGTCTTTCCACCTGCAACAAGATCTGTAATCTGAAGTTTATTGACTTCTCTAAGTTTCACACATATGAATCTTTGAAATTCTGTGAACATTTTCCCTAAGTGCATTTTCTATTTTCAAAAAGTCATGGACAAAGTTATATGATTATATATCATCCTGTGTATCCCTATATTCATTTACATTCATTGTTCCAAAACTATAGTTTTGATTCTTCCCTCCTCAGAAAACTGCACTGGTTTCCAAAGGTTTTAAACATATGTTAAAACCTATAGGCATTTGATTTAAGCTCTTCTATCAGAATCTATTTAGTATTCTGGAAGGTGAATCTGGAGATTCTGACATACTACTGTGTTTCCCCCCTACCCCACAGAATATGGAAGTTCTCAGGCCAGAGTTCAAACCCGTGCCACAATAGCAACCCCAGGTATTGCAGTGAAAAACACCAGGTCCTTAACCTGCTGCACAACAAGGGAACTCCCACTACTGGTGTTCTTAAATGTGAGAAAGTACCATTGTTGACTAAATTACTAGTGAAGATTTCCACGAAGTTTTCCATTTCTATGAATTTGAACATCCTACAGAGCTCAGCTGTATCCCATGGCAGAAGCTAGGAGAACTGAAACTTTGGGGATTCCTGTTTTTCTTTATTCAATTTGGTATTTTTGGTGCAAAACTCAAACTTTTCTAAGTACCTTTTGCCTTTTCTGTCTAAGATAGCACTGAGATAATTTTGATGTCCCAAGTAAACTAGGAAGAAAGAAGCCAGTCTGTTGTAGATCAAATTTCTCTCGGAAATTCTCTTCATCCTCTCAAGTATCATATCTTCTTGTTAATTGGATGTGAAGGAAAACTCCAGTGCTTTCTTAGCTGACAATTAAGAATCTGGCTTTTAGAGTCCTCAGATGATAAAAGGAACACAGAAATATAGGAAGAAGCCCCCTAATGTTTCCTCTTTTCTCTGCATGGAGATTCTAGAAGGGTAAGCCTTGTGAAGATTTATTCTCTATATTTTTGGCATCCGTCTGCAGAAAGACTCTTAGTGTGGCAGAAACCGTGGCAGTAGAAAGAGACAAGCGGCACTTGGAGATGCAGGATAGCCAGGTTTATTCAGCACAGGTACGGGCTCAGAGGAGTTGCTTCCAGAGTCTGAACACCAGGTCTTTGTTCTGGGTAGCTTTTATATAATACAGACTTCCGTTTTTTTTCTTTTTTTTTTTCCAGGTCTTCCCCCCCCTCCCGCCCCCCGCACGCAAGCAGCCTGAGCCCTGCTTCCCCAAGCAGACAATGTTCCTGCCTAAGAAGCTGAGTAAACAAGATTACAAAAAAGAAATTGATAAGCAATGCTTGGAGCATGGCTAGCAGAGCTGCTAGAAAGGACATAAGGCACGTACTTGCTACAAGATTACAAGGGTGGGATGGGGTGAGCAAAGCCAGGGGTGTTGTTTCTGTAGCTAAAACTCTTCATCAGAACCATTTCATGCTACAGCTGGTGCAGGTGGGTGAACGATCTGTGAGAATCTGTCTTGCTTCATTCTCTGAAAGGAGTTGCCATGCACGTGACCTTGGGAAGGAATGGGTTAATGAAGATTTGGCACAAAATCTCGGAAACATTGCAAAGCCTCGATCCACCTTAATGTCTAGCTGCCTGTCACCTCCCACTCTTCAAGTCAGAGCTTATCAATTTTATGAAGTCTTTGCAGATACCTGCCAGGCCGCCAGTGTAAGATTGAGTTTTCAACTCATGGTTTTTTTTCTTTCTCTCTCTCTCTATTTTTTGTTGTTGTTGTTGCCCCATAGCATATAGGGTTCCCTGGCTAGGGATCTGAGCCGTGGTTGAGATCTATGCCACAGCTGTGGCAATGCTGGATCCTTAACCCACCGTGCTGGGCTGAGGATCGAACTTGCCTCCCAGTGCTCCAGAGATGCCACTGATCCCATTGTACCACAGCAGGAATTCCTTGTTGGATGCAAAACACAGTGCTGTGTGCCATGAAATAATGTCATATGTGGCAGTTTACTTTGTACTTGCTCCTATAAAAGCATAAAACATAAGTTTACCAATAAGCGGAGGGAGACAGAGAGTTGGAGAGAAAGGAGAAGACGCAGAGGGTGGAGGAAGGGGGAAGGGAGAGAAAGAATGAGAGAGATATTAAATAATATCAATTAAAGAAATATCACAGGTCATTACATGATTAATTACCAAATGAGTGCTATAAATTTCAAATGCCCTGGCTTCAGAGAAAGGAGAGATCATTGTGAATTGGATGGTGAACTTGAGATAGTTTTGAAGGGTAGGTAGGTGGAGAGTGGAGAGCTGGCATTTAGAATAGATGGGCCCAGCATGGAACGGAATGATCCGATAAAGATGCTTTATAAAAATGATTTTTCAGTTTTATTCATGCCTTAGAAAAGCTCATGATTTATCCGTCTTAGATCAATCTTGATATGACTAACCATGGAAAAAATAACACAGTCAGTAGTCCAAAGGAAAAAATAGAACAAAATAATGGACTGATTATAAAGGTAAACATATATTTTTATTCCCACTAACAGTCAACAAACACACCTTTGATTAATTCCATAATTAATCTTGTCAGAAATATTCACAAAGACTTATGCTGAAAATTTTAATTCAAACAATGGAATGGTTTTCACCAAAGTAATTTTCAAAATTTCTTTAGAGTGTATTAACTTTTTACAATCAGAAAATTTTGTGGGTCTCTCTTGGAGGCTTAAGCCTTCTTTGATGCTTGCAATTGCCATACTATATTTATTTGTGATGAAATGGAATCCTCAGCTACTTGATAATGACTTTTGGCTTGTAAAGAGCAATAAAAGAATTTAAATCATTTAGAGTACACCTCTCCTTTGTTATCAACTATCCAACATTATTCTAATAAAAGAATGCCTAACATACTTTTAATGAATTTCCTTTTATATAAGATAAAATATTTAGCAAGAGAATTCGAGATGCCCATTAGAGCTTCTCATTCATAAATGTCCAGGATGTTGTTCATCTTGGTGGACCTGATGATTCAAGGAAAGGTTTTATGTGCTGGAGAGAATTATCCAGCAAGTGCACTTACCTTCAGAGAAGAAAAACTCAAGGCCATACATACAAAACCTTTTCTAGAATCCCTTATTAAAATTTTACTCTCTAAGGGAAAAAAAAAAAAAAATCTCTCCTTTCTCCTCTAACAAGTCTCTGTGAAGTGTGAAGCTCACCCTTTTCTCTCCCCCCGCCCCCATGGGAAGCACACAGATGACAGAACGGAATTTTCAGCTGATTGCTAGTTAGTGACTTTGAAGGAACTTTTAACAGCTGTTCAAGGCCGAAATAGATTACTCTGTTTTATGCAAACCTATCAGCATTTTTGCTATTGCACATTTCTTTATTTCCTCTGAGTTAATTGCTAAATGTCATCCACTCCTGCTGTTCTAGTGAATCTGAATTTTCTCAAGATGTTTCATAACTTTTCCCTTAGAGATTTCAATCGCTATCAAATATTCTAATTTTTCTTAAAGAGTACCTTTGAAACAGGAGCATTCCAAATGTCCTTTATGGTAAAGATGAGGAGAAACATCAATTTCGCTTTGTTATCTTTATTCTGGATTAGACATTTCAAGGGTATTTCTATATATTTGAAAAACAGGTTAACTTGTAAACATTCCATGCAGACTCCTTTTGTTTCCCAAATTCCTTCTTTAGAGAAGTTTCATATTTCTAATTCCTGTACGAAACGGTCAAACTATTTCCACTATATTTCTCTACTTAACTCTGAAAAAAAAAAAATAGCAGTGAGCTCGTAGGTTCTAAATATCTTCCTTTTCAGCAGCTGCTCCAGGATATCATCCTCATGCACTTTAGCAGGAGTCTCTTGAGCTCTTCAAAAATGTCTGACTTGGAGACATTTGTTTATATTCCTTACCTAAAGGGTACCTTCCTCTCTTCACAATGTAACTAGGTCCCTTAGTCAAAATGTCACACACCAGCCTGTCAACAAATCATGAAACAGGTAAGTTTTCTCTGAAGGTCACGCATACAATTGCTCATCAAAGAATTATACCAAAGGTCTTGTAGCTTTACCACTTCTGTTTGCTAATCCCTCATTCTTTTTTTTCTTTCCTTTTTTTCTTACCATCATCCTGCCTTTTTTTTTTTTTTCCACCCTCTCCTTGCACTACCCTGGCATTCTTCTTTTGAATCACAAAATGCACTCATCTAATTAATCTCTAGTGCATTCAGTACTTTGCATCGATGGATTTTAAAAACAATCCCGAGGTACCTGCGTGTCTCTCTTTTCTCCTTGGTTACACTGGGTAAAGTGGGATTAGGGGAAATGTGGGATGGAGAGGGGAAAGATGTGGAGAATGCTCAGAGAAGAAAACTAAAAACGAAATCAACAAACGCTAAGCCCTTAAAGATGGACATGATGGGGGGGGGAGGTTCCTGTTGTGGCTCAGCAGGTTAAGGACCTGACATAGTGTCCCTAAAGATGTGGGTTTGATCCCTGGCCTCACTCAGTTAGTTAAGGATCCAGCATTGCTGCAAGCTGGGGTGTAGATCACAGATGCGGCTTGGATTTGATCCCTGGCCAACTTCCATAAGCCACAGGTGTGGCTGAAAAAGAAAAAAGAAGAAGATGGACATGATGGAAAAGCTGTATATTTTTACAGGCAGTTTAGATGGAAACTTCAGCCACAAGTTCATCCAATTATTCAGGGCAAGGTATAGGTTGCAAAGGGTCCTATTAAGATATCCATTTTTATAAGATTTTTTTAGTATTATTAACTTCACTAATAAAACCTGAACGTAGATTTCTCTCCAACGAAGATGTTCATAGAGGCATCCCATATTAAAGGCTTTGTAGTTGTCCTACTCAACTGACCTGCCAAGGTGTCTCAATCCAACTACTGAACAAAGACAGTGCTTCAGATACGTCCTTTTATCCTGGTGGCCAATAGTTAAAAATCTTATCAGTTACCTTGGAAAAATAACATGCTGCTTGTCTGCAGTCGCATGAATTCATTAGACAAGAAAATATAAGGGCTAGTTTTAAAGTGAGGGCATCTAAGTAGCTGAGTACAGACTGCAGAATGAAGATTTAGGGCATTTGGAGGTTAGAAAATAGATATAGTTCAAGGAAATCATGCCAAATAGTCAAAGAGGTCCCTACCATAAGTGGTGATAAATTTTGATTACTTCATAGCTCCAGTCTTTAAGAAATCTCACCCAACTCAAAGTTCTGAGCATACAGTGTATATAAAGAAATTGGGCAACTGAAGGAACTTCCCAGAAAATGGTAACTCTATTCCATGGATTCCATCTGCTTTTCACTAGCCTTAGATAAACTGTGAAGTCTTCGAGGGATTCTGAAAAAAATTTACTTTGGATCTCAATATTTTAAATAATTTTTTTTTGAAAAAGTACATATCTAAAAATGAAGGAATTTTTTTCTGATAGACTGTCACTATTCTATTTTGTGTGTGTTATATCCACTGAAGGCAATGCCTACCTACCCTTTTGTTGAGAGATATAGAATTATTCCAGAAGCTGCATTTCTAAATGCAATTATTTACCTGGCTTTTCTACCAGCTCTCTTGTATGAGTTATTAATGACACTATTTTAGTTTTCTGTTTTCCAACTGAAAAAGGCAGCATACGATTCATCATTATTTTTAATACTTACATATTATTCTATCATATGGAGGCCCTGTAATTTATTTAACTAATCTTCTACAGTTAGACATTTAAGTAGCTACTGATTTTTCAGCATTATAGCTATCCTCATGATAAACATCCTTATTCAAACATATGAGAATATCTCCAATTACTTCTTTAGGAAATATATGTAGACATAGGATTTCTTGGTGAAAGAAAATATATACCTTAAGACTTTGGATGCATTTAATTTGCCACCAATCATAAATTCACCAGCAGTGTAGGTGACTGCCTATTTATTCCTATTTTCATAAATACCGGGTATTTTTTTTTTTTTAAAACCCTTTATCTACCTGACAGCATGCATTTGATTTCATTACCCTGATTATAACTGAGGTTAAATTTGTTTTACTTGTTTAGGACATGGCTCTGCAAATAATAGCCCATCGGTCAAACCTGGCCCATGGCCTATTTTTGGCACAGACCTTTGTTAAGAATGATTTTTTACATTACAAAAGGTTGCAAACAAACAAACAGCAAAGAAGAATACATCTAAGAGATTATTTATCTTCAAAATCTAAAATATTTACTACCTAGACCTTTACAGAAAATGTTAAGAACCCTGGCTCAGAATGAAATAATAATAATTAAAATATCCAATATTATTAATCTCTAACTAAAGTAGGGACACTGCTAAAGATTTTATATACATTGTTTTAGTTATTGCCACAGCAGTCCTTCAAAGTAGATATGTCTTTATGACATTTTAAAGTTAAGCAAGCTCAGTAAAGTTAAGTAATTTATCCAATGCCTCACAGTAAGTGGTGGATCTGGGATTCTAACTCAGCTATCTCCAAAATCTGTGTATTTAACAATTTGCTAAATTGCACATGACTTTGTAAATTTATACATTAATTTTGAGAAACCTGAAATCTTTCCAATACTGGGGCTTCATATCAGATATGTGATTTACAATTTATTTACATCTTCTTTTATTTCCTCAGTAAATTTTGAAGTTTTTTTCCATAAAGGTACAAGATACAATGTATCTTTTTCTTTTCTTTTTTTTCTTTATCAGCCACAACTGTGGTCCATGGAATTTCCTGGGCCAGGGATCAAATCTAGACCTCAGCTGCAACCTACACCATGGCTTTAGCAACGTGGGATCCTCAACCCACTGTGCCAAGCTTGAAATCAAACCTGCACCTCCACAGCGCCTGAAGAGCCACTGAAGTTGGATCCTTAACCCACTGTGCCATCGTGGGAACTTGTGATGTATCTTAAATGATTTTGTCCTAGGCATTTTATATTTTGGTTGTATTCTGAATAGAATCGTTTTCCATTTTCATATTTTCAAATGTTATTACCTAGGAAAAAAATTGAGTTGTGTATTATGTCTGTAACTAGTCGTATCTGTGAACTTCCGTAATAGTTGCAGTCAACTTTTTATGTTGTTTAGGTAGACAGTCATAATAATAGGTTTGCTATCTCATCTCTGGTATTCATAACTTTTCCCCTTGTTTAATGATGTCACTGCTTGTTCTCGCAGAATGATGTTGGCAGATATCCTTGCATTATTCTGATTCTAATAGGGAAAGGCTATTTCCTAATATTAATTCAGCAGGATCCTGGATATTGCTTTGGGATGTATTTTCAAATCATGGTAAGAAACTTGTTCTATTTTCATTTGCTAAGACTTTTATTCTAATTTTTTTCAGAATTTTATTAAATCTCTACTTGTATCTATTTAAGAGGATTATATTATTTTTACCATTAGCATGTTAATGTGATGAATTCTATTTCTTGATTTTCTCTCATCAAACCATCTTTGCATTTTAGGAACAATCATTATTTGATCACAAAATGTTAAACTTTAAAAATATTCAATTTGTGGAGGTCCCATCATGGTGCAGTGGAAAAGAATCCAACTAGGAACCATGAGGTTATGGGTTCGATCCCTGGCCTTGCTCAGTGGGTTAAGGATCTGGCGTTGCTGTGAGCTGTGGTGTAGGGTGCAGACACGGCTTAGCTCTGGTGTTGCTGTGGCTCTGGTGTAGGCCGGCGGCAATAGCTCTGACTAGACTCATAGCCTGGGAACCTCCATATGCTGCGGGTGCCGCCCTAAAAAGACAAAAGACAAAAGACAAAAAAAAATTCAATTTGTTAATTTTTAAAAGGTTGTTTTATATTTGTATTCCTAAAGCAATTTGCTCTACATTTTTTTTCTCTGAGATTTTCTTCATTGTGTAATTCACTGTAAAATGGATTTTGATATTTTCTATGTTTTTGTCTGTTCTTAAAAATATTTTTAAGCACAGATGGAAATGATTTGTCCTTTAAATGGATAATCAGCAGAACTCATTTGTTAAAAAATTTAGGACCTAATGTCATTTCAAGGGGTAGTTTTTTGATAAATATTCTACCTTCTTACATTTCATTGATCAGGTAGTGTTTTGAGCTAGTTTTGCTAATTAACTATCATCAAAATTTTATATCTTAGTGAAAAGTTACCTGAAGATTTTATTTATAATTTTTAAAATATTTGTATAAGTGATTGAATCTCCAGTGTTATACTTAACATTTCACGTGTATTATTATGTTTAGCCTTAGCAGAGATTTGTCTATTAATTCGTATCTTCAAAGAACCAATTTTGTTTATATTTGAAAGTCAACTGCTTTTCTATTTTCAAATTAATCATTTTTATGCTTTTATTTTTATAGTCACATGTCCTTTCTTTTGCTCCTTTTGCTTTTATTTTCTAATTTTCTGATTTTATTGCTTTATCCCCTTATTTTCATTATTTAATAACCATAAGATAAAGTTTATGGATTTTCCTCTGATGAGTACTTTGTTAGTCTTACCCATGTTTTTATATGTAGTATTATCATTATAATTCATTTCTAATTATTTTAATTTTGTTTTTCCTCTGAGAATTCTTTAGAAAATGTTTCCTAATTAACATAAACTTCTCATTGTACCCTCACGTGTCGGAAAGCAGGTGAAAGATCTTTCAAGAGCCCCTATTATAAGAGGACTAATCCTATTCATGAGGGTTCCACCCTCAGGACCTAGTAACTTTTTGAAGGTCCTACCGCCTCATACCATCACTTTGGGCATTAGGATTTCAACATATGAATTTCAGGGATACACATGCAGGCCATAGAAATTACATACGAACCTTCCCCAAGTAATAGATTGCTAATACTACCCAATATCTATTTGTATTCAAAGTCCCCCAATTATCTACACAAATCTTTTCACTATTTGCTTGCTTAAATCGGGATCAAACAAGCTGCACCACAGCAGCTGGTTGATGTGTCTTTGAGTTTTTCTTTAGTCTTTAAAAGTGTCGCTCTGGGACTTCCCGTCGTGGCATAGTGGTTAATGAATCTGACTAGGAACCATGAGGTTGCGGGTTCGATCCGCGACCTTGCTCAGTGGGTTAAGGATCCGGCGTTGCCGTGAGCTGTGGTGTAGGTTGCAGACGCGGCTCGGATCCCACATTGCTGTGGCTCTGGTGTAGGCCGGTGGTTACAGCTCTGATTCGACCCCTAGCCTGAGAACCTCCATATGCTGCGGGAGCCGCCCTAGAAATGGCAAAAAGACAAAAAAAAAAAAAAAAGGTGTCACTCTGCCCTCTCTTTATGCCATGTATTTGTTACAAAAACCTGGCCATTTACCCTGTAGAGTATCCCGCACTTTGCATTTTGCTGGTGCTTCTATGTAGTATCATGTAGCATGTTTTTCTATTCCCTTGATTTAATGATAGAAACTTCTAAAGCAAATGTGATCACTATTTTACAAATCATAAAACTGTGGCTCAGAGAATTGAGTAACTTATAAGTGGCAGAGTTTCCATTTAAATACTCATCTGGGATTTCCCGTGGTGGTGCAGCAGAAACGAATCCGACTAGGAACCATGGGGTTGCGGGCTCAATCCCTGGCCTTGTTCAGTGGGTTAAGGATCCGGCATTGCCGTGACCTGTGGTTTAGGTCACAGAGGCGGCTCGGATCTGGCATTGTGTGCCCTGGCGTAGGCCAGCTGCAACAGCTCCAGTTAGACCTCTAGCCTGGGAAACTCCATATGCCACAAAAGACAAAAGATACGTACATACATACATAAAACTCATCTGGCTAATTTTAAAGATCAGGCTCTTTCTCCTACACTGTGCTGCACAAATAGATTTAGAAAGGGCAATGAGGATGTGGAAAGGAAGAAGAGTGTGATTTGAAGAGGTTGCTTATTTTGCTTTCCATCATGTCGTTATTTTCATGGTTAATTATAAGGAAGGAGGAAGTAGAAAACCTTGGGTCTTAGCTGTCAGTTTGTATTTTTTTTTAATCACACACTCAGAAATATTCAGATTTCAGAAGCTCTTTATATTCCTTTACACTAAAAGAATTATTTTGCAATGTAATCTTTACTCAAGATTCTCTTGTGGAGATAGAACAAGTTTTCATATCCCCATGTCATGCTAGGGCTGCCATATCAAAGTCCACCATCTGGGTGTCCTAAATAACAGGAATTTATTTTCTCACAGTCCTGGAGGCTAGAAGGGCAAGTCAAGGTTTTGGCAGGGTTGGTTCCTTTGAGGGCTGTGAGAGGAGTCTCTGTAGATGGCCATCTTCACGTGCACATGGCATCACACAGTATTCGCCCTGCATGCATCCCTGTGTCCAGATTTCTGCTTTTTATAAGGACCACAGTAATATTGGATTAGGGCTCGTTCCAATGACCACATTTTAACTTGATTTCTCCTGTAAAGATCTTATCTCCAAATAAGGTCACCTTTTAATGTTCTGGGGTTTAGGACTTCAACGTAGGAATTTTGGGGCAAGGAAGAGGGCATGATTCAACATATAACAACACATAACACAGCGCATGGCTTCACAAAGGTTGTGCATTTCTTCTAAGTCTTTTTAGCCTTCCCACTCCCTTCCCCATGAAACACCAAGCTCTAGCACAAATGCATTTCTCTTCTTGTTTCCTGGTCCCAGATATCAGGGCCTACTTCTCATGGGGTTTTCAAAACATTCAACCTATTAAGGATCCACCTTGGGAAGATTTTCATATTAGCTCCTAGCTGAGCAAGAAAAAGTCTGCTAGTGCCAGCCTTTTAAAATTCAAATATGTGAAAACACAGACTGAGATCAAGCCCAAGAAATACCTAAATCTGAAAGTACTCTGTGAGTTGGAAAGAATCCTTCTCACTTGTTATGTACTGGGGTTTAATGAATGAACTTCAGTGAACTGTGGTTTAATCAGTATTAGATTTCTTTAGATTTTGTTTAACTTAAGTGCAGCTCTTGGCAATATTATTCATGTCCAGCTGGATTTATTTATTAAGGACTTTCATTTGAATTTTTATAAAACTGATGAGTGGAGAAGTTTACTGTATATTTCAGCCAACTATGATTATAATTTAAAATAGTCAGAATAAAACTTGCACTGTGACACCTTGCTCTCCTGGGTCTGTCTCAAATCCAGTGGTCTTTTAAGGTGATAAATAAACATTTGGAGTGTTGAATCAAAAATTTCAAAATAATGATGACGAATCAGTCTCTAGTGAAGGAACATAGAGTTGCAAATGATCTAATATAATATAATATTTCTAAATATTTTGGACTTTGTTATACAACTTTTACTTGGGAAGATTTGTCTTCTTAGTTTGGATTTACCCAAACTGCTAGTTCCTGAGCTCATGCTGGTAGATAGCCCAAAAAGGGTTTTGGTTCAGAAGTAGGTCAGTTGTTAGGTATACACTCAGCAAGATTTAGGAGTTTCCCTTGTGGCTCAGCAGGTTAAGGGCCCAATATATTCTCTGTGAGGATGTGGATTGGAGCCCTGTCCTTGCTCATTTGCTTAAGGATGCAACATTGCTGCAAACTGCAGCGTAGGTCACAGATGTGGCTCAGATACAGTGTTGTTGTGGCTGTGGCAGAGGTGACAGCTGCAGCTCCAATTGCACCCCTAGCCTGGGAACTGGCTGTAAAAAAATAGAAAGAAAAGAAGAATTTAAAAGACAACTACAAATAACCCATAAATTGCAAAATCTACGTAAATAATTTAGAAGTGTCTAAAGTTAGAATTAGTGAAATCCGATGATCTATAGGAAAATCCCACCTGGTTTGTCTGAGAAAAAAAAAAAAATCTCCCATGAACCCCAGAAATCCAACCATTTTTGATCTGTTATTTTCTCTCAGGAAACCTCACAAACATCAATGAAGTCCCAGTTAAAAACATCAGTCTAGGAATAAAGCTGCTCCATTATCTTGAGCTCTGCCACTATCTCACATGTCAATACTCAGACCAGAAACCTTTTTCTAAGGTTGATGGATGCACTGTGTCTCTGTATGTATGTGCCTATAGTTAGATTTTGCTTTTAAAAAGGAGCCATTAACCATGCCTATTTCAAAGTGTTTTCCCTTTTTTATCTATACAATCAAGCTGATGTTTAACTATTTCACAACATATGCTTCCTTAAAAAATAGCAAAGGTAAACCAAAATTCTTTTTGGCACATACACAAATTTTTTTTATTTAATGATTTTTATTTTTTTCATTATAGCTGGTTTACAGTGAACACATACATAATTTTTGAATGATGTAGAAAGCAACTTTAGTCTCTCTAGAAAAGTAAGCTATTATAGAGGATAATTTTTCCCAAGTCTGATAACCGGGGGGACAGTGATCTGGGGTCTAGAAAACTGCAACTGGGGGTCTAGCCATTACTGGTTGCTAAAGTTGGTCTATTCGGCCAAAGTACATGAAATTGCCAATATGATACAATTTTCTACCTATGAAGACAGCAATTTCTTATGGCTCTTATTAATTTTTATAATTTAAAGAATTTATTCTGACTGCAAATAAAAATATTATTAAAAGGCAAATAGAACAAAAAGAGATAAAAATAGATTTTTCTCAATTAAAAATAGATGATATTGGGAGTTCTCTTGTGGCGCAGAGGGTTAAGGATCTGCTGTTGTCACTGCGTGGCTCAGGTTGATGTTGTGGTGTGGGTTCAATTTATGGCCCAGGATCTTTTGTACGCCAAGGGCACAGCCAAAAAAAATTGATGATATTAACTATTTCTATGACTTAGGCTCATAAGTATTATTTTGTTTAGTTATAAATTATTTTTAGTTGAAGAATAGTTAATTTACAATGTGTTAGTTTCAAGTATACAGCAAGGTGATTCATAGATACACACACACACACGCACACACACACACACACACACGTATATATTCTTTTTTTTTGCTTTTTAGAGTCACACTTTTCACATATGGAAGTTCCCAATCTAAGAGTCAAATCAGAGCCACAGCTGCTGGCCTATACCACAGTCACAGCAACGCGGGATCTGAGCCATGTCTGTGACCTACACCACAGCTCATGGCAATGCTGGATCCTTAACCCAGTGATCGAGGCCAGGGATCAAACCTGCAACCTCATGGATACTAGCTGGGTTCATAACCCACTGCACCACAATGGGAACTCCATACGTGAATATATGTATACATGTATGTATGTGTGTGTGTATGTGCATATATATATATATATTCTTTTTCAGATTCTTTTCCATTACATGTTATTATAAGATATATTCAGTGTAGCTCCTTGTTAAGGTTCATAGTTTTAAGAAGCACATCTTAAAGACAGAGAGTGAATCTTTGGGTGGTATAAGTATATAGAACTCTGTGAATGGCAGGGGTTTTGTTTATTTGTACCTAATAAAAATTTCAGGGCCTTCATTAATGTTATGAAGAAGATTTAACAGGATGATTGATGGGAACTGATTGGGGACCACTCCGACCCAAATCATCTGATAGGGTCTCTCTATGGAAATAACAATGCATTGGGCCCTTAGTCATAAGAATGAGGCAATGATGTAAATATACAGAGGAAGGAGAAAGGTGCAAGAGCTCTGAGATGGGAATGAACTTAGACTATTTAAGGGAGAGGAGAAAAGACCAATGTATCTTGTCATCCCCTATGTACTTGGAGGAGTCTCTGAGTGATGGTTGTGGCAGGGTTGAGTAACATTGCAGCCCTGAGCACATGACTGTTACTGCACCACGGATTCCTCATCTATGAGTGATGATAATTTATAACCATCACAACAGCTCTTTGGGACAATGATTACATGTAAAGGGCACATGCTGGACACAAAGAAAATCTTCCATGAATGCCAGCTTTCGTTTTAGGGGTGCTATATTCAGGCAATCAAATTTTTCATGAACATCTTTCGTGCCAAGGGCTAAGTCACTCAAAGAAATGAACGGTGTACATTTGGCTTTAATAATGTTTATAATTTTCTTGGGGGGTGTAAAATAAATTTCCAAACTTTACGGTATCAACAAAATATGCAGAGAAGTCAGGGAGAAGTGGAGGCAAGTGGAGATCAACTTGAAGAAATGATAGACAGTCTTATGGAAGACATGTAGTTGAACTGGTCTTGACTATTATGATTCTTTCTTTATAGGACATTCTAGGAAGGGTCTTCCAGAATAGGAAGAAGCACAGCAGTGAGACTTAGAATGGCACTTTCAGGGTACTGTGGGGGCAGAGGCTATGTTGTTCTCATTAGTAGAAGCATGTTTCAGTGAATGGGAACAATTATCTAGATGTACAGCTAAGGAACTTGATGGTCAGAAGAACTAGGAAGCGGGAAATTTGAAAGTGAGGATGAGGAGTCTGAACTTGAAGACTTAGGAGTGAGTATTCCCATAACAACATACCAGGAAGTCATGACACAGTCATCAAAAGGAAAGAGACATTGGAATAAATTATATACTTTACTCTATGAAGTAAAAAGGATTTGGTAGGATAAGAGCCATGGGCTCAGATTGGAAGAAGCAGATATGTAAGATAAGTTGAAGATTAAGCAATCTTGAGTAGCAGAATTTTAATTTTGACACATAGCTATCACGCAATAAAACTTGTCACTTCAAGAATAGACTAACTGCCATAGGTTTGTCATCCCTATTCATCTAATGACCTGAAAACCATTATTCAGGTTTTAGGGAGCTTCAGTTTTTTTGTTTTTAAATGGTGGAGTTCCTTCCCTATTGATAGTGGCTACCTACCTCTAGCTCTTAGAATAGGCCAAAGTACTTCTTTGAGTCTCAGAATTTTAGAAGATTCACGTGGACTTTGGGAGGTTAAATATAGGATTCAGAGGTCACACAACAACCCCAGGAGTGCTAGGGAATTTCATGATAGTCTGTTCCCTCTTGTGATTGGTCAGTTCTTTCTGTAGCTGCTCTCTTCTGACCAGTGCCTGTGAGGAAGGAATAGCATTAAAAGGGGGTGTCAATGGATGTGGCTGAGCCTTTTCTTAATTACTTTTGATGTCAAGGTTTAACACTTTATTTGGGTAAATGTACTGATAAAATATATTGGTAAAAATATGAATAAAAATATATTGTATGCAGTTGCCATTGGTTAAGTTTATTTCCTTTCTTTTCATCCTTTCTGTCTAAAATATTTTATAAGATTTAGAGATTCTTTTGATAGCAGGATACAACACCGTGGCACTTGGATAGATGAAAGACAGGCCTTTTTGTTGTTTACATCTCTGAAGGAGAGAAGGCTGGGCACAGCCACACTGGAGGGACAATGTGAGCGCAAAATAGGGGACAGCATATGCGCGTTCCCTGTTTTGGGTTCCTTGTAGATTGAGTAATTCGGTTAATTTTTTAGGCTCTTGAGTCCAGAAGTTCCTGTCTAGTTACTGGGTACCTAGCGATTAAAGCCATAAGTGGTACTGGAGTATGAGAGTCCCATGCTGGTGGTGATTGGGGTGTGGACGCAAACCAACTCTTCAAAAGAAAAACTGACCAGTCTCCAGCCAGGGGTTCAACACTGGGCAAGGCAGCATTAAAAACAAAAATAAAATTGCATTATCACACCATGCTATGCAATGTAGTTGTCATGAACATTTGTAACCCATTTTACCCCCAGACCAAAGTGAGGACTCTCCTGCCTCCCAGCTGGTTCTCTTCTGGGTAGAATTTCTTCTGGCAAATGCCCAATACGGAAGTTCTGCTGTGGTTACACGTAATTCTAGAGAGTACATTCTCACTGGTTTGGCTTTTGTGGTTTTGTCCACTTAGAGCAGAACTTCTGATGTTTCCAGGATAAATAGGAACTAATTAGGTGACAAATTTTGGAGTATTACTGACAGTGAGGCATCATACCGGGCACAGTGAGTAAAAGAAAGATGGCCTTTTTTTTTTTTTTTTTTTGTCTTTTTAGGGCTGCACCTGTGGCATTTGGAAGTTCTCAGGCTAGGGGTCGAATCAGAGCTGCAGCTGCCGGCCTACACGACAGCCACAGCAACACTGAATCTGAGCCGAATCTGTGACCTACACCACAGCTCATGGCAATGCCAGATTCTTAACCCACTGAGCAAGGCCAGGGATCGAACCCACATCTACTAATCCAGTTTGTTAACATTGAGCCACGATGGGAACTCCAGAAAGATGGCCTTTAAGATGATTATACATTTAGGCATCTGAGAATAGAGGCTTTTCACATTACTCACAGGGAGACAGGGCAACCTGCCGTGATGCTCATGGCCTAGGAACATTCCATTGGGATGTATTTTATTTATTTGTTTGTTTGTTTATTGACGTATAGGTGATTCGTAATGTGTTAATGGAATATAGTCTAAATATTGTATTTTCTCTATTCTCGGTCTCTTTTCTGCTCTGTATGTCTGTCCCCATCTTCTTGTCTCTACTTTTATTTAACTCCTATCTTCTCTCCCTTCCAACTTTTTATACCTGACTGTATTAGTAAGCATATTTCTTAATATTGGGTTTAGGGAATAAGTTTTCTGTCCCAAGGCATTAATTTTAAATGCAGGAAAGTTGAACACCTTAAATTTATTTCCACTAAAAAAAAAAAAAAAAGAGGAGCTCCCAGTGTGACTCAGCAGGTTAAGAATGAGACATAGTCTCCGTGAGGATGCAGTTTCAATTCCTGGCCTTCTCAGTGGGTTAAGGATCTGACATAGCTGCAAGTTGTGGCATAGGTCACAGATGCAGTGTGGATCCTGCATTGCTGTGGCTGTGGTGTAGGCCAGCAGTTGCACCTCCAGTTAGACCCCTAGTCTGGAAACTTCCATATGCCACAGGTGTGGCCATAAAAAGAAAAAAAAACTTTGAATTTTAAGTTAGTTTATAGACTTTTTTCTGTCCACTGAACTTTGATTTAAAAAACTGCTTCCTTATCTCTAATATTATTTGAGGTTTAATTTCCAGATATTTTATCTTTTCTTTTCAATTAACTATGTCTGATAAACACAATCACAGATGTATAGACATATATAGAAATCCCACAGGTGTTAAAGTACATTTTTAATTTTTCTGGGCATTTGGCTCAGCTCGATTTAATTTTTTAAAAATTCTCATTGTGTCCTAGATCCTGTTTTAAAATAGACAATTTATAATTACTAATTAGCCAGAATAAGAAGATAAGGTAGATGATTAGCCCATGAAAGCTTTAGTTTTCTTTTTTTTTTTTTTCAATCAAAGTTTGGAATCAAAGCAAGGTATATGTAATGTAAACATCTTCCGATGTAGTAAAATCTTGTTTCCCCTTCAGTAGTCCAGACCTTCTTCATTATTACAAGTGAATTAACCCTGTCAGAAAATTCAATCATCTCATTAGCCTGCTAAATTTGATCTCCTTTTATTTTCTGCTGATCTCTTTTCTTGAGCAGTGAATTAGTTCTAACAGACTTGCATCTAATTCACATTGTTTAGTTCTTATGTCAGAGTGTTCCCATAAAATCAGGCACGTTTTTAAAGGAGAAAATGGGTCTTCCACAAATATCTTTGCTGAAGATGTAGAAAGTTATCTCCTCAAACCAAAAAGGATGTATTTCTCTAAAACTCCTTCAAGCCTTGCTTAGTTTTAGACTCAGAATCTATCTAACTTTTATGATGATTTTAGAAGGAGTATATACACTGGGGTGCTGGAAAAAGTTAAAAACAAACAAACTCTGATTTATAAAGTATCCTCATTTCATTGGTTTAAATACGCCAACTTTGCTTCGTTTCAGGTAACCAACAGGAAATCACCAAGTGAGTTTGAAAGAGATGCAAGGTATTACATCATCATTAAACTATATCCACCATGCAGGTATAACAGAGAGATAACATCAAGAAAATTGATGATAGTAAAATCTAGTGAAATTGGTAGCAAGTAATGAGTTTTGATTATGGATTACCTTTATATAAATATAATGTATCTAATTGTGAACATATATATTTTAATTTGTGTAATTACTGGGTCTAACTACTATCCACAAAATTCCTGAAAAACTGACATTCAATTCTGTGAGCTGCTATGAGTGAGCTTCAGCACAACATTGAATCAGAGTATGGACATATTTAAATGGTTCCACATACAGAATGCTGGATTTGTAAATTTGATCTCCTAGTGCTGCCTAAATGCTCAGAGAACACTCTTAGTGACTTGGACAAAGAAAGAGAAGAAATAGATAAAGGAAATAAAAGAAGAGAACAATTTTAAATGAAGAAAAATGGAAGACATCTGGTAAGGTGAAAATGTGTCAAGAATCTAAGATGTGTGAATGAGATGGGAAGATTTTATGAGAATCTCTAGCTATTTTCCTTGAGTTTAGCTCATCTCTATCTCATGAATGTATTATTAAGAAACTCTGAGAGGAGTTCTTGTCGTGGTGCAGTGGTTAATGAATCTGACTAGGAACCATAAGGTTGCAGGTTTGATCCCTGGCCTCGCTCAGTGGGTCCAGGATCCGGCATTGCTGTGAGCTGTGGTGTAGGTCGCAAATGTGGCTTGGATTGTGCGTTTCTGTGGCTCTGGCCTAGGCCGGCGGCTACAGCTCCAATTCGACCCCTAGCCTGGGAACCTCCATATGCCATGGGTGCGCCCTAGAAAAGGCAAAAAAAAAGAAAAGGAAACTCTGAGAAACGACAGAGTGTATTTCTCTGCTGACGTTGTGTTAACAAAAGATCTGAAAATCTCTCATTTACAGCTTCCAAGGTTAAATTCTAACTCATACAGCACATCCATGGTGGGTGGACTGCAGCTCTCCAGTCTCCCCTTTGCATTCTAGAACCTGGGACATTGTCTGTCTTGTGGCAAAGGGAAAAGAGAAATGGTTGAACATATGCTAGTTTCCAAAATGACACTTGTAACATCTGCTCATATTTCATTGACGAAAGCAATGTACACAGCCATGCCTGAGTCCAACAGGGTGAAGTTGTAAAATCTTCCCTCAAGGACAGAGGCCAAAGGGTGTGAGTTGCAGGAAGGAACAGCAAATACTTTGAACAGGAGATACATGCAAAGATCTCAGAGGATAGTGCAAGAGAAACAAGTTTAAGTGCCTTGAGAAGGGACCAAGCTTGATGCTAAGCACCAAGATCCCTTCCAAGTGAAGAGATGCTCTCGAGTTGTATTGTATTGTGAGGGCCTCCCTGAGGTGCAGGTGTGGGGGGTGCATTATCTGGGGGGAGGTGGCAGGGAAGGTGGAGGAGCCCAGCTCCATGCTCTGTTCTTGGATTCTTCTCCTGATTTTCCTCTTTGCCCTGCCTTAGTCACTCCCCTCATAACCCAGACTCTGCCATCACAGTCATAACAAAGCCCAGTAGCCTCAGACTTAATTATAACACTCTCCAAGGAGTCCTTCTATCTGTCTGTTGATGACACTGCTTCCTCTTCAAATGAGTTAATAGAATCTGTTCAAACAGAACTTTCCTAAAACTCACTGTGACAGCTGCCTCTGGATCTGGGTCCATTGGCTCAGTCCACTTTCCTGTTACATGGACTCTCCATTCTCATGGAAAACACCATCCCTCTACTGGTTTACTCTTCTATACCAAGCAGTGACCAGTAATTCTCCTGTCTCTCCTCCAAAGCAAGTGCTTTTTATTTTCTCCTGGACTTCTTCCTTCAGCATCCAAAAATGCTATAATTTCCCCCATATTAAAGTGCCTTCTATTAACTGTAATTTGAAAATATACATGCACCCCAGTGTTCACTGCAGCACTATTTGCAATAGCCAAGACATGAAAGCAACCTAAATGTCCATCATAACCATCATCGGATGAATGAATAAAGACGTGGTGTGTATGTCTATATATGTGTATGTGGTGTGTGTGTGTGTATACACTGACACTACACAAAATACATATATGCATATATATATACATGTGGTATATATATACACACACACACATATAAATGCACACACACACACACAGACACACACACAATGGAATATAACTCAGCCATAAAAAAGAATGAAATTTGCAGCAACGTGGGTGGATCTAGAGATTTCATACTAAGTGAAGTAAACCAGACCCAAAAGGATGAATATCGCTTTCTATGGAATCTAAAAAATGATACAAAGAACTGATTTACAAAACAGAAGTAGAACCACAGACGTAGAAAACAAATTTATGGTCATCAAGGGGGAAAAGAGGAGAGAGAGAGAAACTAGGAGTTTGGGATTAACATATATACACTACTATGTATAAACTAGATAACCAACAAGGATCTACTGTATAACACAGCGAATTATTCCCAATATTTATTTTGTACCCCTGAAACTAACATAACATTGAAAATCAACTATACTTCAATTGAAAACCAAACCAAATCAAATCAAAAAACAAAAACAAAAGCAAAAACCCCAAACCTTATTTTGGTCCCAATTTCCTTTTGAAGATTTTGAAGGCTTTTACTATAAAACTCCATAAAATATGGTCTATATTCTCCCCATTTTTTCTTTTCTCATTCTCCTTTGAACAATGGAGCTCCCTGCCCCCAAACGCACAGAAAATAACTCTATTCTGGTCACCAATGCTGCTCAATCCGAATAGTCCATTTTTGAGTTCTACTCTAACGACTTATTAGTAGCATTTAGCAAAGACCATTGCTTCTTTTCAATGAAATACTTCTTTACTGAGCTTTCAGGACTCTATATGCTCCTGGTTTCCTCTCTTCTCCCTGGATCCTGTCTCAGCCCTGGGTTTGTCCAGGGACAAGGCTTTAGGTAGCTTTTCTCTATCTATGTTTTCCTTGATATTTCTTCAAGCACACAGCTTTACATATCATCATTATGCAGACAATTTCTAAATATATTTTTAACCTAATTTTCCCACTGAAGTCCAACAGCCTTTGCAACATCTCTACCGATAGACCTGATAATATTCTCAAATTTTTCAGTATCAAACTTCTGTTTTCCCCTGCAATCTCCTCCACCTCCACCTCAATGAAATCATGCTCGACTGCTCTTTTTCTCTCATACCCCACATCCCATCTAATGGCAAATCCTGTGGCACTACCTTCAAAATATAGTTAGCATCTGACTGCTTCTCAACAACTTCTATGCTCCTGTCCTGATCTGAATCACCACTATCTTTCTCCTAGATGATTGTAATGACCTCCTACTTGATTACTGAATCTGCCCTGGCCCCACTGCCACAACCAGGGGTCCCTTAAATAAAGTTGAGTCATATCACTGTTGGAAAAGTCCCTCAAATTTTTCCCATCTCATTCAGAGTCAAAGCCAAAAGGGTTATTATGGGTATTGGAGCCTTTCTTGATTTAGTCCCCAGTTACATTTCTGACCTCATCTCCACACAGTTACTTTATTTACTGTTGGCTAAAAAAAATATACAAACTAAAAGTTGATAATTACATTTTTTATTTAGTGAAGGTTGTTTTTATTATCCTCTGATTTTTTTTTATTCAAGTATAGTTGATTTACAATGTTGTGTCAATTTCTGCTATATATATATTCCCTTTTTTATATTATCTTCCATCATGGTCTATCCCAAGAGATTGGATATTGTTCCCTGTGCTGTAGAGTAGGACCTCATTGCTTATCCATTCGAAAAGAAATGGCTTGCATCCACTAACCTCAAACTCCAAGTCTATCCCACTTCCTCTTCTTCTCCTTCCCCCTCAGCAACCACAAGTTTGTTCTTTTTGTCTGTGGGTCTATTTATGTTTTGTAGATAGGTTCATTGTGCCATATTTTAGATTCCATATATAGGCAATATCATATGGTATTTATCTTTCTCTTTCTGACTTCACTTAGTATGATCATTTCTAGTTGCATCAATATTGCTGCAAATGGCATAATTTTGTTCTTTTTTTATGGTTAGCATTCAATTGTATATATGTACCATATCTTCTTAATTCATTCATTTGTCAATGGGCACTCAGGTTGTTTCCATGTCTTGGCTATTTGAATAGTGCTGCAATGAACATATGAGTGCATGTATCTTTTTGAATTATAGTTTTGTTCGGATATATGCCCAGGAATAAATTAGTACATCCACTATGGGAAACAGTAGGGAGGTTCCTCAGAAAACTAAATGATAACTATGTTTTATTCAGCGGTCTTTCTGAAGATTTAAGCCTGGAAGATAGCCTTTCATCACTGAGGGACTGCTCCCAAGAGATAAGAGAAGAGCCAGGATATATAGGAGTTTTTGCAATAAAAACCAGGTAGTTGGGACATCAAATGGTTACTGTTAATTAAAGAAAACCAGGTATCTCAGGTTAATGAATTTAGCTCTTTTCAACTTATGAGAAGATGCAAGTGTCTGGGCTCATTGAGATCACTCCTTTGATATGCATCTTAATTACCTAGGGTCAATATCCTGCTTTTCTCCATCCTGAATCCCCCCAGGGTACACAGTTAGGGATGGCAGCAGTGGCCACAGGTTTAGTGGCAGGCAGCCTCTTTGTCTTCATACTGAGTTCCTTCAGGGGTCAATGTGGAGGGTGGCTGTAGTGGCTGATGGCTTGATGGCTGCAATAGCCTTTGTTTACTAATAAAGCAGTAAACATTTCATCCACATTGCTCATTTTGATTCTGCCACACCAGCCTCTTTGTTGTTATTCACACATCTTACCACACACCTGCTATTCCCACTGTCTACACATTGTTCCCCAGACAAGGGCCTGGATCATCCATGTCACCTTTTTCAGGCTATTAAGCAAGTTACTTTCTCAGTGGGGCCTTCTTGGACTGCTTTATTAAAAATATTGCCTTGACACAAGCCACTGAGTACTTTCTCATCTCTCATCTCTCTCTCTCTTTTTAATAGTACTCATCACCATCTACCATAATAGATATTTTACTCATTCATCTTCTTCCACTGAAATGTAAGTTCCAAAAGGGATGGGATTTGTTTACCATTGTTTACTGATAGACCACCAGTACTTACATTAGTGTCTAGTATGTAGTCAGGGCTCAATAAGTATTGGTTGAATAAATGAATATAAGGCATAGTATGGAATAAACATCTCAAGTGGCAGTTCTACAACAAGTCCCGGTCCTTGTTCAACTTCTTCCACACCTATCCCTCTCCTTCTAATTCTTGTGATGAAAAAACAGTATGGAGGTTCCTCAAAAAA
The DNA here is from genome assembly GCF_016906955.1 of Phacochoerus africanus. Lineage (NCBI taxonomy): Eukaryota > Metazoa > Chordata > Mammalia > Artiodactyla > Suidae > Phacochoerus > Phacochoerus africanus. The sequence continues at coordinate 44,469,510 of NC_062556.1, read as the reverse complement.
CTAAAAATAGAATTACTGTTTGATCCAGCAATCCCTCTCTTGGGCATCTATCCAGAGAAAACCTTAATTCGAAAAGATACATGCACCCCAATGTTCACTGCAGCATTATCTATAATAACTAAGACATGGAAACAACCTAAATGTCCATCAACAAAGGGATGTATAAAGAAGATGTACATATATACAACAGCACATTACACAGTCATAAAAAGAATGAAATAATGCCATTGGCAGCAACATGGTGGACCTAGAGATTATCACACAAAGTAAAGTCAGTCAGACAGTGAAAGACAAACATCATATGATATCATTTGTATGTGGAATCTAAAAAAAGGATACAAATGAACTTATTTGCAGAATTAAACAGACTTTACAAACTTTCAAAAACTTATGGTTACCAAAGGGGACAGTTGGGAGGGGATGGACTGGGAGTTTGGGATTGGCATGTGCACACTGAGGTATATGGAATGACTGGCCAATGGGAACCTGCGTATAGCACAAAGAACTGTACCCAATATTTTGTGATGATCTTTGTGGGGAAAGAATCTGAACAAGAATGCATGTACAGTATAACTGAATCATCTGTTGTACAGCAGAAATTATCACAACATTGTAAATCAACTATACTTCAATAAGACTCAAAAAAAAAAAAAGAAAAAAAGTTTAAGCACTTTCAGAAAATTAAAGTTGAATCCTGCTCTTTTGTTTACTCTTAGCACAGTCTTGAGTAAGTTGCTTAATTTTGCTGCCTCTTTTTCTTTATTTGTCTGTTAAACAATATAATGCCAAACTTCCATGAGCATTTTGACAATCAAATAAGAGACTGTACCTGCTTTGCAAATATGGGGTATTATTATAATGAATTGCAATTCGCACTTGGGAATGCCTCATTTAGAGGACATATCATAATCTGGATTCTTTCTTTTAAAATTTGAATGTTGAATGTTGTATTTTTTGTTATGACGAAGAGGGATACAGCATTGTATAGACTTCTTCTACAACATCACATGTTCACCAACACATATGTTTGATGGTAAATGTAATGAACAAACTGGGGTGCAGGGTGCTTTGGGGAGTACTGAAGAGAATCAGATGGAGTTGAGAAGGGCAATCCAGAGGAAGTTTCACCTTCGTGGAGAGCAAGACAGCAATATTTGAGCAAGATATTAAGAATTGATTTATTCATGGCAGAAGAGACTTAGAGAAGATAGAGATAATAACCCAACTGATTGCTTGCTCTATGCATAAAAGTCTGCTCTTTTCTCACCCTTGCAATAACTACTATCAATTTGTGTAAAAACAAAGATAATTTAAGTTCCCGTTGTGGCTTATTGGGTTAAGAATCTGACTAGTATCCATAAGGATGTGGTTCGATCCCCAGCCTCACTCTGTGGCTTAAGTATCTGGAATTGCCACAAGGTGCAGCATAGGTCACAGATGCAGCCCAGATATGGTGCTGATGTGGCTGTGGTGTAGGCCAGCAGCTGCAGCTCTGATTTGACCCTGAGCTTAGCACTTCCATATGCCTCAGGTGCAGCCCTAAAAAAGAAAAAAAACAAAAAAGAAGATAAATGTAATTGTGCAGAGTAAAATTTACCTTTCCGGCAGCCATTCTTTATGAGTTGCAGTACTCAGTTTTCTTTTTGGGAATTGCTGCCATCACCTGGTGTAGAGTCTTGGTGGCACTGTACCCAGAGTACCATGTCTGCCCATAGGACAAGCAAGTAGGGTGGAATGAGGTCAAGTCCTTTCAACCAGATACTTCCTCTCTGTAGGCTGGTACAGGCAAGGGCAGGCACCTGAAAAAATGTAGCCAGGAGGACTTTTGGGACTAGGAATCTTGGTGTGGGGTGGTGCCAGAAAGGAGGGATGGTTGATGTTCCATCATTTCCATGATGTTGGCTAGAAGAGAAGGTGAGCGGACCCTTCATCCCAAATTCCCGGAGAAGTTAGTCTGGGTTCCTACTCAGTTTATAAGCCTAGTCTTCAGCCTTTACCTGTCCAATACTCTTCCACTGAATTCTCTTCTTTTAAAATCTGAAGTTATTTGCAAACAAATCAATTAGGATACACCTAGATCAAAACATGAAAAGGGATTATGTCTGTAGATCACCCAGTGGTCCCAACGGCTTTGGATATAGTCACGGATCCCCCTCGGCTCGTTCTATCGAGATCTTTTCCTCTTCAACACCATACAGCTGATGATTTCATATCACTAACACACCATCCCCACTTTACATCTTCCTGAGACAGATGTTGTAGAAAGGTGTTCCTTATAAACAGGGCAGTAGGTTTTGTAGATGGCATTTTCCTAGAAAAGGAAGAAACTACATAGGGGGCATTTAATTGTTACCCTTCATCCCTGCCCTATCTCTTCCACCAACTGCAAAAATGTTATTAATCAAAATGTAGAGAGATAGTACTCGGACTCTGGCTTTGTTAATATAAGGAAAAAATAATCAGATACAGAACAGGGAAACTAATAGAAGGATAAGCAAGTTTTCCCTGTTCTTCAGTCTAAGTTTTTTGTCCTGTCTTTTGGGCCAATCAGAATCTCATCATCACATAGAATGTGCTATCAAATTTTATGCTCAAGTAATAATGGCTTAGATATTAAATTGGGAGCATACAAGATTACACATTTATTCCTAAAATTAACTAACATTAAAATAAAGGAATATAAGAAGTAAATCCTATAAAGACAAAGAAAATGTAAATGATAGAACAGAAGATGAAATAGCAGGTAAATTTTGAAGATGGGGGTTTTAGATAATAGCACGTTTGTTTGTTTGTTTGTTTGTTTGTTAGGGCTGAACTCTCGGCATATGGAAGTTCCCAGGCTAGGGGTTGAATCTGAGCTGCAGCTGCCGGCCTATACCACAGCCACGGCAACACCAGATACCAGTTGCTTCTGTGGCCTACACCACAGCTCAAGGCAACGCCAGATCCTTAACCTACTGAGCGAGGCCAGGGGTCGAAACCGCATCTTCAGGGATCCGAGTCAGGTTTGTTACCACTAAGCCACCATGGGAACTCCAACAGCAGTTTTTTAAGTCAGAGATGAACCAACAAGAGCAAAGTAGTTTCCACTAAAGAATAGTCTGAATAGACTCACAGTGAGAGGCACCAAATACTTTAGAAGGTGGGAAGCATGGGTGGCACTGGTAAAGAATGTTGGTTAAAAGTCTCTAAGGAGCAGATAAATTCTTCAGATTCTCTCTGGAGTAACTAGCTTGTTTGTTTGTTCATTATTAATTGAAATGATACACATTGTGGTAAATTTTCACTGGTATTTGAAAGTGCACTTTTTTTGAATCAAAGAGAAAAAGAGACAATAAAGGTTATTGGTTTAAAATTCATGGTGCATTGGCTATGGATTAGACTCTGTATCTGAGATCTAATGGTGAGAAAGATGAGGGGAGAAAGGAAATAGAGCCGGTAAAACTGTGTGATGGGCACATATGACTCATTTGACTATTTTCTTTACTTTTTAATGTGTTTGATTTTTTCCATAATAAAAAGAAAAACCTTAAGGACTTAAAGAAAAGCTCAGAAGTTGGCAAAGCCTACTTATTGTTTTGCCTCTTCTCCTCTGAAATGAAGCTGAATTTTAGCCTTAAATGAGTGACCCATTTAAGAGAACAGCTAGTTCATTCTGTCTGGTGCTATTGTTTCCCACAGATCAATATTTCTCCTGCATTGTTGAGGCTATACTTAATATGTCTCACAAGTGGTTTAACACAGAGGCACTTGTGGCTACACCAGGTGGAGGGTGGTTACTGAATGATTGAAAGAACAATTGAAAGAATGTGAGTCCAGGAACAGAAGAGAACAAAAAACCCCGACATTTCCCTGCAAGTGATAGAGTGTTCTTATTAGAGGCCATATGAAGATTACAAATTATCTTTGGATGTTATGTCTGTTCATTTCTGAATTGTGAATGGCCTTTCACTGCTTAAGATATACAGATGTTATTCATCATTACACACCCGACTCTTTAGAGAACTGAAATCTGGTCTTAACACATCAAATTACACTTAATAAGAAGCATAAGCATTTCAGGATTAGGGTATAAATGTTGCTTCCTTAGAAAATTAGACAATAAAGGAAACTTAAAAGTAAGGGTGGGAATGAGAAAGACAGGCATCAAGTAAGAGAGACAAAAGATGGATGGAAGTGAGATGATGGGAGAGGGGAGGAAATGAAATATTTTCCTTTCAAGCCTGTGCCTCGCTCTTATTTGAGTATAGTAATCTGATTCATGCTTATGCTCTGTGTCTGATTTATTACTGATTTCATCATGAATGCCCAGCTCCACTGCCTTTTGCCCATTTGTCTCCAAGGTAGTGAAACCACCATCCACACAATGACGGTACCAGTTGACCCCGTTAGCACTTTTAACTCTCAACTTAAACGTCTCCTTTTGCTAGTTATTTTTAGATTTATTGTTGTATGGGATGTATATGTTGTATAGCAATATGATACCTATGGAATGTTCTGCCCTGTGTGAATCAATCACTGTAATAGCATCTCTGGGTGAAACCAGGGGCAGAGATAAACGATAAACCATAAAATGGGACAGAATGGGCAACAAAGAGGGACAGAAAAGGGTGAACACACGACTGGAAAAAGTACTTAGGTGTTAGGAACAGAGAGTGATAAGGGAAATAAGAGAGAGAAAACTGAAATTGAGGATTTAATCATGACTAGAGACAAAAGTATAATTAAGAGAGAAAATTTGTCTAAAGAACAAGGTATATTGGGAAACAAATTCAGTTAGTGCACTGGTAAATAACCATACCTGGCCTTTAAGGAAATAATATACTGTTAAATCTTGTTTATTCACAGAGTAAAAGAGATGCATCTCAACAAAGAAGCTCTTTATAATATCCTAAAGACAGGTGCAGAAAATCAGAGAAAAAATGTGTTTGTGGCAGGAGAGTCTTTTAGTTCTCCAGGAGCTGGTGGAAATTGGTTAGAATTAAAAATGGAAAAAAAAAATTAGGGGTCAATTGTTCTTGTGAAGAAATAGAACATGACCAGATTTTGAGGCTTTCATCAAGGTAAATAAAATGCAAGAATAGTCCTCAAAGTCTTAAATGAAAAAGCACTTTTCTGAATTTTCACTATCAATTTGCTAAACGTTGGATGACCTTGTCTTATGGTCATGGTTTATGAGGGTTGGGAAAACTCCTTTAGGGTTGGTAGCCATTTCTTTGTGTTCTTGGTTTCTTCCCTGGACATTCCTTCTCTCTATTATGTCCCCTACTGAGTTAATAAAGGAAAAAGATTTTGCCCCCCCCCACCCCAATACCTTGTAGAGTTTGCCAGGCAGTGATGCACAGCCAAGACCCCTCTGATGATTTATTTTACCTCTTGAGAATAACTTGATTTTAAAAGAGCTGTAATTAAAGTTTAGCCTTAATTATGGATATTCTTTGCTTCGTCATTTTCTTCTTGAGACATTCAACAATTCTGAGTGTGTTTGATTACCAAACTTTCATGCTTGGTTTTAAGCAGAATTAGAGTAACTATTTTGGAATTTTTAATTGGATGAATAATAATTGAGGTGAAGGCTCTTTAGCTAATTTCCCTAAGAGTTGACTTGCTACTAAATAAGCATGAAAGATACTTTCTGTTTCCATTATATTTTTATATTAATAATTATACCACTTAAAGTTTAAATAGGGTTCAAAAGAAAAATATAATGTCCTAACATGAAAATCAAAGAGTTATCTTTTTTCCTTGTCATTGACTTTCTTTATTTAAATTCTTTCCTTATTAATCTCCAAGTGAATTACTTTGTTTTAAATTCACATTTAAAAATCATATGAAATTCAAATGTAGTATTTAAAACTATGGATATATGGCAGATATCTGAGCTAAAATAACTATGAGTGATCCAGATTGAAATGTGAGTTAAATGGTATGAAAATAATCCATAAATCTAAGAATAATTAAATTGATTTCTGGTTACCTTTATCTTCTTTCTCCAAAACAACATAATCCCCTATAGAAAATAAATGAAATGGAATTGAAATCATATTCTTATGTTTGCAGATTTTCTTTAAGCAAAAGCATAATTCAAAGTTAATTTTTAACTTAATTATTACTATACTTGAAACATCAAGTGATCTTCAAAAGTCAAAATTATTCATAAAGTTGATCAGCTTTTGTCCTGAAGCCAGATTTTACTGAAAAACTGTTGAAGAATGATTGTATTGGTTGAAATACAAATTACAAAAATGAGCCTTGACTTTTTCAAAGTTTAGTTGTATTAAACAACTTCCTGTAAGACAAGTTTCAGCAGATCAGCATAAAATTTTCTTAATTTCATTACAGTCTGTAAATTAAAATTAATGAGTCTGACACCCACAATTAACAATGAAAAATGCAGATTGTTATAATTACTTAAGCAATAACATTGCTTTACATAGAAGACTTAAGGTGCTCCACAAATTATTTACAAGTGTTACATAAAACACAAAAAATGACAATTTCAATTTATTTTGTCAATGCAAAAAACCAAAATCCTTACTAAAACCTTTCTCGTTTGGGAATCTCTCTCCATGCATAATTAAGCAAATTTGATTGCAATTAAGCCTGGCTTCTACAGTAGAGTTTTAATTAATGCAAATCTGGCATCCACATCTATAAGATTAATTTTAGTGAATTAAAAGAAAACAACAAAGCACATTTGAAAGTGCAGTTGTATTGTTGAAAGGACAGAATTTAAAAGCTGGTTATTTTTCAGCCTTCCATGTGTGTAGCCTTTGACTTAGACTTTAAAGAGTGGATATTTTATTCAGATTTTTTGTTTTGTTTTTAAATGCCTTATTAAACAAGACCATCAAAAGTACACAAAGCCACTTCAGAAAGACATCTTAAAAATTCAATATACATTAGGAGCAAGGTCTACTCATATCATATATACATAGATATATGTGTGTACATGTGTATAAATGTGAATATGTATCCATAGACTCATACATACACAATCCCTTGTACCTTTGCCGAATTAGATTGACACTCATCCACAAATATATATGGATTTTATTTACATGTTTTTAAAATAGCTTAGTGTTTATATCTCAAATTTAAAAAACTGATGAAAACTATTACTGCTGAGGCTATATCCTCTTTAATAAAAGGGCTTAAGGTGGAATACCAGGTAAAGCATAGAAATAGTTTGTATTATGATATACATATTTTTGGTTAATAGAATTTGAGGCAACTTTATTTATTTGTAAGTAATTTTATTTAATTTACTATTGAAATTTCCTTATGCCTTGTGTTTTGTTTGACAGAAATATAGATGTTCTTGCATACATATTAAAATGACTAAGTATCCTAAACAAATATATAACCTGGTTTGGAAACAAACTTGAAAATTTTGATTTTTTTAAGTTCCTGATTATTTAAAAAAAGTCACTTGTCTGAAAAAGATGTCATTATTGGCAGTAGGATTTCTTTCTTTCCTTTTTTTTTTTTTGGTCTTTTTGTCTTTTCTAGGGCCACACCTGCAGCACATGGAGGTTCCCAGGCTAGGGGTCTAATAGGAGCCATAGCCTCCGGCCTACGCCAGAGCCACAGCAACATGGGACCTACACCACAGCTCACTGAAATGCCAGATCCTTAACCCACTGAGTGAGGCCAGGGATTGAACCCGCAACCCCATGGTTCCTAGTCGGATTTGTTGACCACTAAACCATGATAGGAACTCCGGCAGTAGGATTTCTTGATTGCCAACGTTCCATGCTCGTTTTTCATACAATGAATTGATGAGGTGGATATAAACAGGGAAGTGTTCCTAACTCCATTTTGGCAGGGACTCCAGTACCATGGGTGTCAGGTAAAGTGGGACAGCACAGAACTTGTAAAGGAGCAGTGGGGCCACTAGTTTTATAAACCTTAGCTGACAGCCACTTCAAAAGTGTTGGCTGGAAAGTAGAGAGTCTACTACCTCTGGAAAATGTTGGAGTAGTTGGAAAGTAGAGAATTAGAAAGTAAAGAGTTTACTTTCTCTGGAAGGTGTTGGAGTAGCGCGGCATTTTCCTATCCCCAGCAGGGACAGGGAAGGGCTTTCTTCTTTATCTTCAGTCTTGTGGGAAGCAGAGCTTCGAGAAGATGATTCGAGGTGATTGACAGTGATCTGGATGTTGGAGGCTGATGTTGACCCTAATGAAGCCTCAAAGGCAAGAGGCTACCATGGAAACCTGGGGCCTCTGAGTAGAGAGAGAAATTGGGCTGAACTGAGGGCTAATTTTAGTTAGCCTGTTGCCAAGAGAGCCACCAGGAAGCGCCCACATGTGGGAAACACCAAAGGTCCCATGAAGAAGGGAGTCAGATTTGTCCATTGCAAAGTTTGACGAGTATTGGCTCTAAAATCTCTCCAATCCCCAAAGAATCCATTGTCGATTTGCCATGTCACCAGTCAAGTAAAGACTTTGTTCCTACCCTTCATGTGCTTCGTCTCTCCCTTTCTTACTTTTCATCAACCTAGAAAATCCAGAAACATTCTGGGGAGCAAGGAGGGCAAGAGATGTGAGTAGAAACTTAGTAAATAGAAAAGAAGTCATCTGCCCTCTTTGCTGCAGGCTCAACAGGGGGGAAGCTTTGACATTAAGTGAGATTTGGGATTTTAACTATTACACAGAAGGTACATGTTGGCTACTGAACAGTTACATGAACGAGGTAATTTTGACAGGTCAAGGGCAAGACAAAATAAGTAAAAATTGTAATAGTAACCAGTTATTGAGCAATTATGTGCTACTCTGATTTCAGTCTATAATGGTGTCAAAAATGTATTGTCTTTTTAATGAATTTCTGTGGATTTATTCCTAACAAAAAGCTTTAGATTATAAGTAATTCTAGATCCACAGGATGTTTCAAAATGTTGTATGGCTAGATCCCATGTACTTTTAATCATATTTCCCCTACTAATAACATCTTACCTAATAACCTAATGTCATATCAAAGCTAGGAAAACGACCTTAGTGCAATCCAAACACCTTATTCAGAACTGGTCAGTCAAAATTATATTGTCTTTTAATGTTTCTTCTATTTTCTGTGGTTTAGTGAATGTACCACCCACTCAGTTGGACAACTTTTTATTTATAGAATGTGTATATATGTATTTTGTGTATTATGTGAATTAGAGTATTGCAGTACACAAGTCATTCACCAGCTAGAAGGAGAGGCATATTCAGAATAAAGAACTATTGTATTTCATCTAATCTAAGACGCCATCAATTGTAAGATGCACCATTATTTCATGTGAGACTAAGAAATAAACATGTCAAATAATAGCATTTTTGCCGTTGTAAGACACATTTCAGAGATGTTTAATGTAAAAGAAAACCAAAGCATGCATCTTGAAATTGACAATATACAGAATAGTAAACACTATAAATAGCACTATTTATATAATTAATGGAGCAATTTATTTTCTGGAGTAGGGGGTTAAAGAGCTGAAGGATGGCTAAGAGAAAGGCACAAAGAAAACAGGGCACAAGAATAAGAATTTATGGAGTTCCCATCATGGTGCAATGGTTAAGTAATCCAACTAGGAAACATGCGATTGCGGGTTTCATCCCTGGCCTTGCTCAATGGGTTAAGGATCCGGCATTGCCGTGAGCGGTGGTGTAGGTTGTAGACGCGGCTGGGATCCTGCATTGCTGTGGCTCTGGCATAGGCTGGTGGCTACAGCTCCGATTGGACCCCTAGCCTGGGAACCTCCATATGCTGCGGGAAGCGGCTCTAGAAAAGGCAAAAAGACAAAAAAAAAAAAAAAAGAAAAAGAACCTAAAAGACGGTAGATGTTTGCCAGATGGATAAAAGTATGAAGGGCACTCCAGGCTGTAGAACAACCCCAGGAGAGTGGGCCCATGAAAATAAGCAGGGCATTCTTCAGTCAGATGCAGCGGTTAATGGGGGTATGCATGGAGATACAGAGAGGGGGTTGGGAATGTGGCTAGAAAGGAGGATGGAATCTGTTGGTATAAATAAAACCATGCATGCTTCTCTAAAGAGAATGGACTAAGTTACATGGGGAACATTTAAGCAGGAGTGGGGCATAATCAATGTTTTAGAAAAATCTTGCAACAATATAAAAATGTCTTATGGGGAAAAGGCTGGAGGAAGGAGACATAGCACAAGCTGGTATTGGGTCTCCAAAATTAATTACCAGTAGGAAATCTTGATTAGAATAGTTCCTTTTTTTTTTTTCCTTGAGGAAAAAAAGGCTTAAAATTTTTTTTTTTGGATGCACCCACAGTATGTAAAAGTTCCTGGGCCACGGATCGAACCCATGCCGTAGCAGAGACATTGCTGGATCCTTAACCACTAGACCACCAAGGAACTCCAAAAATGCTTAAATTTTAAAAATATCTTTTAAGTGTATCTTTTTTTGCAGAGCAGAAACAGACTTACAGACTTTGAAAAACTTGTGCTTACCAAAGGGGACAGGTGTTGAGGGGCGGACTGGGGATTTGGAACTGGCATATGCACACTGAAGTATATGGAATGACTGGCCAATGGGGACCTGCTGTATAGCACAGAGAACTCTACCCAATATTCCAGGATAATCTATGTGGGAAAAGAATCTGAAAGTGAACGGATGCGTATTTCTGTATTTCCGAGTCACTTTGTTGTATAGCAGAAGTTACCACAACACTATAAAGCAACTATTGAGTCAATAAAACTTTTTAAAAAATGAAAAAAAACTTGTAAAATTACTATACTGGGAGTTCCCGTCATGGTGCAATGGTTAACGAATCCAACTAGGAACCATGAGGTTGCGGGTTCGATCCCTGGCCTTGCTCGGTGGGTTAAGGATCTGGCATTGCTGTGAGCTGTGGTGTAGGTTGCAGACGCGGCTCAGATCCTGCGTTGCTGTGGCTCTGGTGTAGGCCGGCGGCTACAGCTCTGATTAGACCCCTAGCCTGGGAACCTCTCTATGCCACGGGAGTGGCCCAAGAAATGGCAAAAAGACAAAATCAATCAATCAATCAATCAATCAATCAATAAAATAAAATTACTATACCACAACCTAGTTATGTGAAAATGAAAATCCTCTCTTACCTAACCCCTCACAATTAGAAATGTCTTCTTTTCAGGTTTTAGAGTGTATTATTATTATTTTTTAAAAGTATATTATTTAATCATGATTTCAAATGCTTTTTGGTCTATTCTTGGCACAGAAAGACCAATGATCATTACACCTGTGGAGAAGAGTGTATGGGAGATTATGTATATACACACATATATATATTAATATATGATGTATATCAGGAAAGATGGCACTGTTACAATGGAGAGGCATATAAGGGTAATGAATATCATCCTTGAGGTGGGGTTCAGTGTCAGACCTCTTAAAAAGGCCAGTGAATAACACTCACTTCTGGCATTTTATCTCCAGTAGTGATTGCGTGAAGGACTGTAACTATAATCTGGTCACTTGCTATTGTTTTGTTTTAATATTGAACTATAGTAGTGTTTTGAAAGTTAAATGAAGAATAAACTTGAATATAAAAGCTCAAAAAAACAAAACTAAGCAAAGCCCAAAAAGGTCCGCTTCAGGTCCATGTACACACACACACACACACACACACACGCACACGTACACACACACACACGCACACGAACGCACATCATACCAGTTCTCTTTCTATGGAGACCCATGACTGATGTGACCCCTGAAGAGGCTCTTAGATCAGTAACTTTAGAAAGCTTGCAATTATAAATCTTTTCTCTGATGTTTGATATATGAACCCCTATCCCAAAAGGTTGTTTCCTAAAGACCCTAATAACAGTTTCTTCTTAAAATGCAAATATCCCGGGAGAAAACGCTGGCTTTACCCCATTCCCTTTTGGAAAGTAAGGACCTATCTTCCATGAATGACTTGCTTTGATTTGTACCCCTACCTCCCATCATAAAGGTCTGAAAAGTTTGTTTCTCCTATGTGTAAGTGCCAATTAACAATCCAGGTGGCCTAGTCACGTGGCTTAACTTCCCTTCACATTCTGCGGTTCATTTTCCTTAGCACATTTCTGCTTTTAGAAGCCTCTGACCTTGGAGTTCCTGTCGTGGCTCAGTGGTTAATGAATCCGACTAGGAACCATGAGGTTGCGGGTTCAGTTCCTACCCTTGCTCAGTGAGTTAAGGATCCAGTGTTGCCATGAGCTGTGGTATAGGTTGCAGACGTGGCTGGGATCCTGCATTGCTGTGGCTCTGGCGTAGGCCGGTGGCTACAGCTCCAATTGGACCCCTAGCCTGGGAACCTCCATATGCTGCGGGAGCGGCCCAAGAAATGGCAAAAAGACAAAAAGACAAAAAAAAAGAAGCCTCTGGCCTTTTGTTTCAGTGGAGTTTGGTTCCGTTTATGCTGAACCCTCTTCCCTATTACAAAAGTATGTCCATGTCGCTTACATGAGTGTCCATCTTTGTTTATCTTGGACAAACTAATGGAATAAAATATAGAAAACTGTTTTTGTGACTTTGGCTGGGAGTAGGAAGAGTACCTCTTAAAGAATAAATCAGAAGCATAAGCCATAGGAAAAATAATAGATCGTTTGGCCACATAAAAATGAAATCTTCTGGTCAAAGAATGACAGCATAAATATGGTCAACTTATGGATAACTGAACTAGGAGAAGATGTTTGCAAGATATAAACTAGTATTTCAAATATACAAGCAAAGCCTGTAAATGTTTAAGAGATAGGGAGGGAATCCTACAGAAAAATGGGCAAAGGATATGAATAAGGACTCCACAGAGATGACGGATAAGTATATAACCAGAAACTCAAGTTCATTAATGGTCAGAAAAATATGGAACAAAACAACAACATGGAATCTCTTTACACTTAAACTGGCAAAAATGAGAAATGGTTGGGTAATGGCAAAGTTGATGAAAACGTGAAGAAATAGTACGATCATTCTAGAAAGCAATCTAGCCATATTGGTGCAATTACTTATGGTGTCTCCTTCCACAGGAATCATACTTCCAGGAAACACTTATTCACAGTTTCCTTAGAGAGCTTGAACAAGTAGTTGTAACAGTAGTAACAAAATGCTGAAAGTCATTTGAAGTGACTATGTCTGGGAGAGTAGACGTGTAAAATATGGTGGATGCATGGAATGTTCCGCAGACCACAGAGACAATGAACTAAATGTGCACATGAAAACACAAGTAGATTTTATCAACATACTCTTGACTATATTGGGGGGAATGTAAATTGATGCAGCCATTGTAGAAAACAGTGTGGAGGTTCCTCATAAAACTAAAAATAGTTTTGCCATATGATCCAGCTATCCCACTCCTGGGCATATACCTGGGAAAACTCTAATTCAGAAAGACACATGCACTTCCATATTCATAGCAGCACCATTCACAATAGCCAAGTCATGGAAGCAACCTAAGTGTCCATCGACAGAGGAATGGATAAAAAAGATGTGATACATATATACAAAGAAATACTACTCAGCCATAAACAACAATGAAAGAATGCATTTTGCAGCAACATGAATAGACCTTGAGATTATCATACTAAGTGAAGTAAGTAAAAGCTAAATACCATATGATGTCACTTCTATGTGAAATCTAAAATTGACACAAATGGACTTATCTGTGAAACAGAAATAGACTCATAATAGATAGAGAACTAGACTGGTGGTTGCTATTGACCAGTGGTTGGGAGGGATGGATTGGAAGTTTGGGATTAGAAGATGCAAACTGTTATATATGGAATGGATAAACAACAGAGTCTTACTGTATAATACAGGGAACTCTTTCAATACCCTGTAATAAACCACAATGGAGAAAGAATATAAATAATAATGTGTATATATATGTGTAACTGACTCATTTTTCTGTACAGTAGAAATTAACATAGCATTGTATATCAAATATACTTCAACAAAATAAATTTTAAAATAAAATAAAAAATAGCATAGTGTTGACTAAAATATGTATGACTCACTAACATTGGCAGTCTGATATCCCTTATGTACATTAGGAATGGTACATATGTAAAACAATTTAATATTCCTTTTCAAGAGCACTTTTATACAGAATAGACACTGTGTTTGTGTGTACTGGATAGCCAGTGAAGGAAGGAGAGTAGGATGAATAACAAAAGGTGAAAATCAGAAATTAAGCGAGATCAGACAGGGCTCTTCTAAGGTCTTAGTGGATCATGAGCTGGGGAGAATGATTAATTTGACATTAATTGAAGTCTAATTTAAAAATTGGATAAGTCTGAGTTCAAATCTCTTTGATGGAATTTTTCTTATAGTTTTAGATTGTTTTATGTTTGTGTAGATCATTATTTTGTAAATTTGAGAAAATTTTAGCCCTTGAACTAATAATGTCATGCTCCTAATATATCTAATTATTTTCATAAAACTGAAAAGAAGCCCTAGTGTAATAATGGCTGTTATTTATTTTTTGTAATGGACCAGACACTCTTGATATTCTACACCTACTGCTCCATTTTATTCTCAAGTCAGTAAATTCTGTTATCTTTATTGTACAGATAAGGAAACTGAGGCATAGAGAGGTTAGGTAGTTAGTCCAAGATTAGCTAGCGAAGAATTTCAAAGATGATGCAGTTATGCTGTACATGAGACGGGCACCTGGCTACCATAATTATTCAGATTCTATGTCAAATAACAGTAAACAAATACTAAGACCAGGCAGACTATACCCTAGTTCACTCCAGAGAAATTATTTTCCTCGAAAACGTGAAAGTGTGACACATTCTATCTTTAAGTGGTGAACTTTATTCCAGCTATCAGCATGTTGACTATTTCTTCAACAATTACCTCTCCCCCCAAAATTGTAGGATTTGCTTTCTTTGTTTTAAGCAAAAGAAAAATTTTAGGCATTCCACTTACTGATGACTTCTAATATTTTTTTCCCTGCTTGGTTTCTTCAAGAAAACATTTACAATCAAATGAAAGCTGTTTTCAACACCCAACCGTCCATCCTTATTTGAACACACAGATGAATATTTTTCAAGTGAGGAGATAAGGTTGATTTCTTATGGAATGATGAGATCTAGAGAAACTGAAATTATGGCATGATTATATAGGAGCTGATGAAACAGAACATTAAGCTAACTTTAATAAAAGCATTCTTCTCCCCACCTCACCTCAGACACTTGAAAGGAAAGGAAATTTAGGTTAATTTTTTAAAGATTAGAATGCAATAGAATGAAAAAAGAAAGAGCTAAATAAATAAGAATACTAACTCAAGCTGGCTACAGAATACTCATAACAACAGCAATAGCAAAAATGGTGATAATGACAGCAGCTAACCCCTATAGGGCCCTGTGTTAAGAGACTAACATAAATTACCTTTTCCATTATTGGAACAACTCAGCAAAGGAGATGGGGCTTTTGAATCATGCATTCACTTGAAATTCACCTGCTCTATGGGGAAGGGAAACACATAACCATCTTGTTTAGCTGGAATCTGGGAAGCTTAGGGTTTGAGCAAAAGCTGGAGTTTCAAAGGAAACAACGCAGGTTCAAAAAAAAAAAAAAAAGAATAAACACTCACTAAGACCCTTCTGGACTGGAGACCAAAATTCTCCGCCTTTTTCAAACAAAGTCTTGGCCCTTCCTGTGCCTTGCTTTCTTCACCCAGCCCTCGACTAAACTGCCATTGGTTAGAAACTGGTATTTGATGGAAAGATTAGAGCTTGTAACATGGAGTTAGGGCAAAAGAATGGTCTAGATGACTTATAGTTTAAGTGGTAGTGACAAGATTTATGTTTGAGGAACACACGAAAAGCAAAGTTAGCTTTCTTGCAATTGTCACTGTGGACAGAAAGATAAAACTTCATTTGGAGGGGGAGATGAAAATCTATTCTGTACATATTGAGAAGAAAGATGAAAATTACTGTCTTGGGCATTTAGAGAAAGTGAGGCAATAGCTGTTATTCTAAGAGATACGAATTTGTACCTCACCTGCCTGGGAGTGACACCATGATTTGAAAACAAGAACACATGAAAATATTACCAAATTCTTAATGTCAAAAGTGATCCAGAAGGCAGGATGTGTGAATTGAGAATGTGGGGCATTTGGGGCCTTCAGGGAAAGGATAAATTGCTTTTGATGCAGCCGCTTTCTCTCCCAAGGGGAAATCCTACCACATATTTGATTTTTAGCTGCAATGTGTTACTACATATTTATGCCCTTGAATATGTATTTATTACAGTTTTATGCAGCCCATTTTCATGACGTGAATTGTTTGTCTCTCTTAAGGGATATCCGTGTTTTTTTCCCAAGATCATAGCAAATGAGAAAAATATGGAAAATAACTCCATTTGAAGCAGAAGCAATCCTATTCTTCTGCAAATCAAGCCCAAACAATTAAACACGACTAGGGAAAAAATGAGGCAGTTCGTACCTATGGTTTGTGATTAATTTCTTTACAATTTTTGGAGGGTTCATTTCTTGTCATGGTAATAACCTCCTTCTTACAAATATCTCCTTTACATGCTGAAATAAATCCAAGCTTAAAATACTTTATAGATATAAGAATGTAAATATTGGTAATTTTGAACACTTCAGGGAGACTCTTGACATAGCATTAATAAGGTTTGCATTACAAATGCCTTCTTTTGGACCCAACTGCTTGGATCAATCACTATCTCCATCTCATCATTTCTGCTTCTACCTCTTATTGTAGCAAGATTACAAAGAGAGAGGTTTTTGTGAACCATCCTGGATGAAAGATAACTTCAAAATTTGGGAAAGTTATTATATCCTACCCAGAGTCCATTTCTTCAAATGGCCAGTGAGGTCCAGCCCAGAAGGTTTGGTGGCAATGGCTACAGTTACAAAGAAAAGAAATGATAATTATAGGGTATGTATTGTCCTAATTCATTTCTTCCTTTTCATGGCAGTCGTTTCCACAGTCACTATCAGCACTCAGCATGATTACCTGCCCCCCTAGTCTTCAGCTTAAAATGGCCAGAACCAAGTTTAAGCCAACTTGCAAAACCAAAGTTTTCAGATACTTGTGTTCATACATTTCATAGCCAATAGCAACTACAGCCAAGAAGGCTTCAGACGTTTGCCTCCAGAGACAGCAAGAGGTCTATTTCATTCCTAATAACTTGGGCCAGTGATCTGTTCAATTGGTACCATTTTTGTTGTCCTTCGGGTGTTTTTTTTTTTTTTTTCCCCTGAAATCTAGAAGGCTTAAAAACCAGTAGTGCTGTGTGGTACCTGCACATGTACTAGAATAAGCCCAGAGAACATAAAAGGCAGCAGATGGAGAGCATCCCACTGGGCAGGATGTATGTTTCAGAGCCTCAGGACCCATCGTCATGGAAACCTGTGGCTACTCTGAGGAGAAGAACATCAGCCAACTCAGTGCTGGTTCCCAACACTGTAAGCAGATCTTGTTTGGCATTACTCTCTCAGGAGTTTCAAGCAATGAGGGCCTTCCATGGCATCAGCAGGAGCTGGATGCCAGACATCTCCCTCAAAGCTTTGCCCCTGCTCTAGATCTCCAGGTTTGGCACTAGAGCGCATTTGCATTTAAAACTGGCATTGTACAATCCAAGGAAGAATGGTCAAAATCCATGCTAATAATGTTAAATTTGAATTTTTTGTTATTGGAAAGACATTAAATAGCAAATTAAAAATACCATGACAAATTGAGAGACCACAGAAGAGAAAAACCTCAAATTTTAGCACCTTTAACAGCACTTTTTCCTGATTTTTAAAGGGCTCTGCCTTTTTATTTTGTTCTTCCTTGCAGATAGTATTACAACCCGCCTAAGATACTTGCCATATTAATTAAGAAGGAAAAAAAATGAGATCACCTTCTTTAAAGTAGAATCCCTTGGGTATTCTTGGGATTTCCCTGGGGGTTTGCTGTTCTTTAGCTTTGATTTGCTTTCTGCAAGGGGTTCTCCTCACTGACCTGCTGCCATTGCTATCAGTGATAACACTGCTTGGCTAATGTATCCACTGGCCCTACCGTGCTTTGCAGGGGCCACTCAAGGTCTCCCAGTATTTCATTATGAGTCAACTTGCCCACAAACCATTGATGCAATGCAATTTCATTGACTCCAATGCAACAAAATATAATCTTATTAAAACTTCAGCAAGCCACTCAGCACAACAATTTGTTTCAAACAATGATTTGGTTGAAAATGAATAATCCATATGTTCTGTAATCTCTAATTCATTTCTGGTGAATAAACAGTGAGAGAAGATTGACAGAAAGATGAGTTAGAAATCTCAACACAAAAGACAGAGAGGACACTCCCCCAATTCTAAAAAGAAGAGATGAAAATGATTACTATAAAGTGTGGCAAAATCACTCTATTGAGTGCATTAAAATATCCTATTTTGTCCCATTCGCCCCCCTCCAAAACTGAACATTAACTTAATGTTCAGTTAAATGATCTGTGTATGTATTATTTTTGTCTGATTCTGTGGTCTGGAGGAGAAATGGGGGGACAGGAAACTTTTCCTTTCCCTTCTTCTTGGTGATTACGGTCTACTCAGGGTCTGAAGTAGTTCTGTTTATGCACAGAGATGCCACCATTTTTAGTGACTACACATCATTCAATGTCTGCTCTAAACTTCTTTCTGCATTAGGAGGAAACCAGCAAATAAGCTGGGAGGTTTTGTAGGGTGTGCCATGCCCCAATTCTCATCTTTTCTTTCTCTCAATGCACAGCCATATAAGCACATGCCCAAAAAATTAGCTTCCACTCTTAGGCCAAAAAAAAGCAAATTCCTATGCTTATCAGAGCATAATGAATAAAGATGCCTGCCACAAGAACCTGTCCACATTGAGTCTGCTTGTTCCACAAATACCAAGCTCAGAAACCTGCCTGGTTTGACATAGGAGCAGGGGTGACCTAGGAATAATACAACCAACCGATGAAAACCTTAATTGAGGACTTTACATATAGGATGGTGTCCTGTCTAACCCTTCTTGAATTTTTCCCACAACTGATCTGCTTTATATAGTTTGCCTGCCTTAGCACATTTGCTCTTTTATAGGCCCATGGTCTTGTATGGACCATGTTGTACCATTGCTAATGCCTGTGTCAGGGGATCTTTTCTCCACAAAGCAGACTACCCAGGGCTAAACTATCAATAGATATAGGTCAGGAGGATAAAATGTTCCAGCAAGTTTTTTTTTTTTTTCTGATATTGTCCATGTAATATATTTACATGTGCCTTTGCACAATCATTTGGAAGATATGCACCAAATGCCTCCTTTTGCTGAGGATTTAAGGGGAAATGATACACGACCACTGTATTTAAGCAGGATGTAATTTAGGGAGTTACCAGGTAAATGCACAGCTGCAGGACAGGGAGGTTTGAGTGCCCACCCTCCTTAAGGTAAGAGCATCGGGCTGGGGCATCAGCCTGATGACAGGTAGTGGTGAGAAGTTTCCATTAAGTAAATCAGGTCAAGAGACTCTACAAGGAAGGGTAGGTTTCATTAGAGAAAAAACTTTTCTGTTTTAGATTCCATTTTTAATTTTATTTTATTAGTTTTAAAATTTAAAAAAATTCAAGTATTGTTGATTTACAATGTTGTGCCAATTATTATTACTTGTTTTAATTTTTAAAATTAAAGTAGAGTCGATGAGATAAGATTTTTAAAAAAGCATTTCAGGAGTTCCTGTCGTGGCGCAGTGGTTAACGAATCCGACTAGGAACCATGAGGTTGCGGGTTCGGTCCCTGCCCTTTCTCAGTGGGTTAACTATCCGGCGTTGCCGTGAGCTGTGGTGTAGGTTGCAGACGTGGCTCGGATCCCGCGTTGCTGTGGCTCTGGCGTAGGCCAGTGACTACAGCTCCGATTCGACCCCTAGCCTGGGAACCTCCATATGCCGTGGGAGCGGCCCAAAGAAATAGCAAAAAAAAAAAAAAAAAAAGGCATTTCAGGCAAAAGAGCAGAATTCGCAGAGATTCAGAGAAAAAACCAAAGTGAGGCATGTTCAGGAACGAAGAGGTGTGGAGTTCCTTTTTCCGGCAGCCAGTTAAGAATCCCACATTTCACTGCAGTGGCTCCATATGCCACACAGGGGAGGGGAAGGAGGAGGGGTATATGTGCAAAAGAAGCTAGAGGTATGTCACAGTGTGGCTGGGACAGAAAATACACCTGTAGAAGAAGCAGAGGATACACTGGACGGGGCTTCTCTGAAGATTAAGGAGCTTGGACTTTATCCTACTGGAAACATTTAAAGATTTTGAGCCCATTCCCAATGAGGATTCTGTTGTATAAAGATCATTCAAGGCAGAGTACAGGGGAGACGGATTGAAGCAAAATGAAACCCAAGAGAGAAAACCTGCCCTGAGGCTAGAAATGTTGAAGGAACCCACAAAGCTGTGACAACAGGAATTGGGGAGGAGGAAAGGTTTCGGAGAAATATAAAGAGATAGGATTTCCTGAGGCCCTTCCGTCGTGGAGCAGTGGAAATGAATCCGACTAGGAACCATGAGATTGTGGGTTCCATCCCTGGCCTCGCCTTGTGGGTTAAGGATCGGGCATTGCAGTGAGCTATGGTGTAGGTCACAGACGTGGTTCGGATCCTGCATTGCTGTGGCGGTGGCATAGGCTGGCAGCTGTAGCTCTGATTCCCCTCCTAGACTGGGAATCTCCATATGCCATGGGTGCAGATCCTAAAAAGCAAAAAAAAAAAAAAAAAAAAAAATTTCCCCAGAATCAAAGCTGACTGAGAGCAAGGGATGGGAGAACATCCACCGTGGGCCGGCCAGTGGATGGGCTCTGGTTTTTCTGAGCCAGGAAAGGAGAGAGGCTCAATGGGAAAGAGAACAGCTTCAGTTTCAGACATATTGAATATCTACAGTCGGGTTTGTTAAAATGTAATTCACATATCACCAAAGTCACCCTTTTCAGTACACAGCTCTATGAATTTTGTCAGACAAATATGAAAATGTGTGGAACTGCCAACAAAATTGAGAAGGAGAATAGCTCCATCACCCCCAATTGTTCCCTGTTCCTTTGTAGTAAACACACTTCCCTACTCCCACTCCACCAAGACCACTAGTCTGATCCCTACAGTTCTTCATTTTCTAGAATGTCATTTAAATGGAATCATATAGCATGCAGATTTTTTTTAAAAAGTCTCCTTTTTTTTACTTAGTATAATGCTTCTGCAATTGGTGTAGTTAACAGTAAGTACCTGTGGTTTGTTAATTTTATTGATAAGTAGTATTCCATGCTGTGGGGGTCCCAGCATGTGTAATGTTCTTGCCAGCTTGGGGAGATTAGGAGTGAATCTGCTACAAGCATTTACTTATAAGTGTTTGTATAAACGTAAGTTTTCATTTCTCTCGGATAAGCACCTAGAAGTAGGATTGCTGAGTCATATTATAAGTCAGTGTTTAGGAGTTCCCACTGTGGCTCAGTGGTTAACGAATCCAACTAGGAACCATGAGGTTGTGGGTTCCATCGCTGGCCTCGCTCAGTGAGTTAAGGATCTGGCGTTGCCGTGAGCTGTGGTGTAGGTCACAGAAGAGGCTCAGATCCTGCGTTGCTGTGGCTCTGGCCTAGGCCAGCGGCTACAGCTCTGATTCGACCCCTAGCCTGGGAACCTCCATATGCCGTGGGTGCGGCCCTAGAAAAAGACAATACATACATACATACGTACATACATACATAAATCAGTGTTTAGTTTGGCATGAATATGCCAAAGTGTTTTCCAGAACTTTAGTATTGTCATAAAATTTAGTATTGTGATAAAAAAAATTAGCCATTCTCAAAAATGTGTAGTGAAATAACATTGTGGGTTTAATTTACATTTTTCTAATGATTAATGGCATTAACATACTTTCTGGTGCTTATTTGATATCCACATACCTTTTCTTGGTGAAGTTTCCATCAAAGATTTTGCCCACTTATTTTTATTGAGTTTGCTCTCTTGTTATTGAGTTTATGTATTATAAATATGATCAGAATACAAGTCTTTTCAAGTCTTTTGTCACATATGTGTTTGCAAGTATTTTCTTCCAATCTGTGGCTTATCTTTTCATTTCCTTAAAGTATCTTTGAAGAGTTGACATTTTTAATTTTGACAAAGTTCAATTTATCAATGGTTTCTTTTATAGTTTTGGTGTTAAATCTACAGAATCTTTGTCTAACATAAGCTACAAATGATTTTTCTTATGTTTTCTTCTAGAAGTTTTACAGTTTTAGGGTTTACATTTATATCTATGATCCATGTTGAATTAATTTTTGTATATTTTTCAAAATATAGATTGAGGTTCATTTAATTTTTTTGTTTTTTTGCAAATGGATGTTTAATTGTTTGAGAAACACTTGCTGAAAGACCAACTTTTCTCCATTAAATTGCCTTTAGACCTTTGTCAAAAATCAGTTGACTAGATGTGTGTGACTTTATCTTATCTCTTTCTCTCTATGTTAAAAGACCTTTGGAGTTCCCGTTGTGGCGCAGTGGTTAACGAATCCGACTAGGAACCATGAGGTTGCGGGTTTGGTCCCTGCCCTTGCTCAGTGGGTTAAGGATCTGGTGTCACCATGAGCTGTGGTGTAGGTTGCAGACGCAGCTCGGATCCCGCGTTGCTGTGGCTCTGGCGTAGGCCGGCGGCTACAGCTCCGATTAGACCCCTAGCCTGGGAATCTCCATATGCTGCGGGAGCGGCCCAAAGAAATAGCAAAAAAAAAAAGAAAAAAAAAAGACCTTTGAGGCCTGGGATATTTTTTCATATTGATTTTTTCCTTAGCTCCTAATACTCTATATAAAAGATGCTCCAGAAGTGGTGGAGGTAGCAGAAAACAGCTTTAAGAACATTAGGAACTGAACTTGAATCCCACCATTTCTATCCATTAATACAACTTGCCATCAATTACACATCTTCTCTGCAATCGTGTTTCCACAATTTTGAGTGTCATGATGTTACCTTCTTAGAATGTTGGGAGGATTGAACGAAGACAGAAAAGGGATTTGGTATTTAACACGATGATGCCTAGCATGTAGTAGGTGCTTCATAAAGATGGTTATTTATGTAATTAAAACCAATTTATAGATGAATATGAAAAAATGGATATTGAATTATGAGAACTCAGTTAATTTTGCATGTTTCCCAAATAATATTAAGACTTCCAGTCACCTATGAAATAACAGCTGCTTTCAATTATGTGCTAATTTGAATAAACCAACATCAGCTCAGGGAGGTTGCGTGAAATAGAGGAAAAGGCTAGGTAGGCAGATAAGCAGTCTTTCTCATTTGGCCTGAAATCTCAGTAGCTCTGCCAGTGGGCCAAGTTGTGGTTGTCTTATTCATGTTCCTGATTGCAGAGCAGAGTATATTTCTCTGGATGTGTCTGCTAAGCCCATGTTGCTGCGTTGAATGACTATGTAGGTAGCGGAAAGGCTTTTTCATATCCCTACAAAGGTGTTCCAACCTGCCACTGCCTTTAACATGCCATGACATCCCTGAAGGCTTTCTTCCCTGTATTTATCATAAATATTGTGAGACTTGGTCTAAAACTCTCTGAGGGCTAAACAGAAGACTTTGGTTGGCCAACAGAATGTCAAATGGTAGCTACTTTGACCACTTGCATGTTGTTAGATATTCACCCACTTCTGGGGACTGCACAGGTCAGGTAGGGGGAGAGGCCAAGCCAGAGGGGTGGCTTTGGGGTAAACAGAAGTGCTGCCACCAGATGATTTGAATCACTGTTGCAATGTTACAAGATTTCTCTCACTTATTTGTCCATTTTGTGAGATTTCCCCTTCTACTCAATACAAAGTTGCATGGAATTTATCAGCTCAGACATTTATGGGTGAGCCTCTCAAAGCTGGATAGTATTACTAGGCTAGGAATCTAAACAGATGACTTTCCCTAAAAAAAGCAAATCTACTGGTTGAACCTGGCTTGTACCCTGGCTGAATGTGTTAGCCAATAAGGGATACTGAATCCCCAGAGAGAATCCATGAAGAGTGTGTCAACGGCCACAGTGGCTGTGCCACAGAGGCGTAAACCCTCTCGCCTTGGCAGAATAGATGGCACCACTGCCGTAGCTCTCTTGGGATTAAAGTTGGACCTTTTAAAATACCCTTGACTCACTCTTTTTGTTCCATCTCAAAGTTCAAAAATCACACCTAAGATCTTTCCAAATGAACTGCACGCATAGAAGAAAAGTTTTTATTTTGGGAAAACATAGAAAATTCTGCCAAACCTTATTAGCACCCTGGCAATCAATTAGGCTGGAATGAGCTCTCATAGTTTGATTTTGACGGTAACATTCTTTGGCTACCAACAGCTCACAAAAACCCAAACCCAAACCAAAACCAAAGTCAATCCTCCCTCCAAAATTGAGGATTAACTTTCTCAGGGATTTTTGTTTTCTAGCCTTAATTTTATTACTGTGTACTTTCCCCTCTGTCATGTACCAGCAGGACAGGCTTCACGGCTGTGCATCCTCTGCAAACACACAGTGCCTCATGCTCAGAAGGGCTGCATGCTTGTTCTAATGCCTGGCTGTTGGTGTCTTCAGATTCTAAGCAATATTTTTTTTGACAAGGCCCTGAACTTTCATTTTGCATTTGACTCTGTTCTGGTGAGCATTCTGGGTTGCAAACTGAGGCAGAGAAGGGATTCTTTGAAAGGAAAGTCATGGTTAATGGGTAATGGTGAACCCCAAGAAGCAGTCTTAAAAGATGCTAGGAACTACTGGCTATTTCAAACCCCAACCCAGATTCTGTCCCATGAAATCCATGGTCAGACAGACAGTGCTGTTGTTCCCACTGCTAAGCACAGGGTGCCACTGCCATTGCCACCAGGGAAGAAGTCTTGCTGTGCTTGGTTCTCTGTGCCACTTACTTCCAATTCATACTCCTGGTTGGGAAACTCTAGTTTGAGGAGCATAGGTGATCATTTCTAGTCTAGCTACTAAAATTGAGACAAGAAATAAGTATGTATTTTATAGTATAGTATAGTATAGTATAGTATAGTATAGTATAGTATAGTACATTGAGAATGCATAGTATAGTATATTGAGTATGCATAGTATATTGGGAATGGACCCTGTAAACTACTAGGACCCACAGAGTAATTCATTCCCCAGTATCAATGATTGGGAGATGGTTCACATCCTGAACAGCCAAAACACAATGAAGAGAAGCGACAGGAGTCCACCTTACCTGATTTCTAAGATTCTGCACTTTTGAGGTTTCTGAACATCTGATCAATTTTTCTCTGTGTTCTTTTCTATATCTTCTTTGCTGGTTCTTTGAAGGTGTTGTCCGCAGAGCACTCTACCTTACTTTTTTTTTTTAGGGCTGTATTCATGGCATATAGAGGTTCCCAGGCTAGGCTAGGGGTCGAATCAGAGTTGTAGCCACCAGCCTACACAGCAACACCAGATCTGAGCCATGTCTGCGACTTACACCACAGCTCACAGCAATGCCAGGTCCTTAACCCACTGAGCAAGGCCAGGGGTCGAGCCTGTGTCCTCATGGACACTCGACAGGCTTCCACTGAGCCACGATAGGAACTCCACTCTACCTTACTTTTGATTCTTGCTGCATATGTTAGTTGAACGCTCCCCCACATAGCTGATGACCCTGAATGTCTCTGAAATCAATTTCCCCATGTTCCTCATCCATGCTTTCAACCTCCCTCAGAACATTTCTATGTAATATGAGTGAATATAGGAATATCATAATCTTTTAATATCATAATTCATATAAGCCGAACTCAGTTACATGACAGAATAGAACCACAGTGAGAAGTATCCACGGGTGTGGGCCTGAAAACAGAACTCTAGGTATCTAATGATCTAGAGACTAACATCTTCATTCCTATGATTAATCAAAGGAATGGAGTTTAAATAGTGAGGAGACTACTTGGGAATATCTAATTTTGATATTCCCCCAGGTTGATTATATAGGAGAAATACAATCATTTCAACAAGTCAGCTGAGATTTTGCATTTGAATATTTGTTCTAGATGCATATGATGCAAGATATTATATTTCTTCTGAAATTATTATGGAATTTCTTTCAGTTATTTTTACATTGACTACATACCTATTGAGTCTTTGATAAATTCTTTTTAATTTACACATCATTAATCCATGCACCATCAGGTTCCAAAGGAGAGCGAGGCAGTTTTAAATAAACTTTACATAAGTTAAGGAGTGAGGCCATTCTTCTTTAATTTCCGTGTTTTTCAGGATCTTATTAATTTTACTGGGGCCTGCCTTAAGGTTCTTGTCTTGTCACCTTTCTGAAAACTCTATGAAAAAAGGAAGACAGATGAAGGTGGAAGCAGAGGACAATAAAGAAAGATAAAATACACCAAAGTTAAGATGTCGTCCTAGTTTTTCCACTCACTTTGTCTCACCTTGTCTTTCTTAGCTCCTGAAACATGAGTTGTAGGCAGAAAAGGTGATGAGGTCTTAGTGTATCACATACTAACAAGTGAGTTCCTTAACTTGACTTTCTTCCATACTTTTATTAAAATTAATGCTTTCTTTAGAATGTTTTCTCCAAATTATCTGATCATTTAAAATTTAATTTTGATATAATATCCAAAATTCCATATTTTTACTGCACACTACTATACAATTTTTCGTAATGCTAGCAACCGATTTAAGTGCCTTCCTTGTGAACAGCTTTTATTTTCATAGTGTGTGTTTTAATGTATTCACAGGTGTTTATTTAAAAACATCACCCATGAATACTTTGTTTCATGTAATATTTTAGATATTAAATCAGTATTTAGACTCTTGCAGGAAGTTTCATTACTATAGGAATAATTGAGCAGAATAGGGACCAGCATACAGACTCTGATAATTATGGGAGATAAAAACTAGAAAAGCATTTAAAGTAGAAAAATACATCAGGCACATAACACAAAGTGAAATTTCTGATTTTTACATGCATTTCTTTATCTGATTGATATGCTTCTCTTTGCCAAGTAATATATACATACTCTTTAAAAGAAGCATATATATTAGGAGTTTCTAATCTTAAAATTTTAGACCTTGGATCCATGAAACTTTGGATGATAAATTACATGAACCTCCTTATTCTTGCTTTCTCTTTTCCCCCAGTAGAAACAATCTCTGATAAATTTCATCTCTTCAATCAATTATGTGAGAAAACAATCTTTTATAATGGCTAATGACAGAATTATATCCCAACATATGTAGTTTAGCTACCAAAAAAAAGTGCATGTTTATACACTGTGTGAAAATTTTAGAGCAAGTAGAAACTCTGGAGATCACGGCATGAATATCTTTTTTTTTTTTTAAGCAGCTGCAAATGATATTCAGAATCTCCCAAATATTTACTAAAATATAAAAGAATAAAATAAAAACCTAAATATATTTTTCTCTCATGTCAGTGTTGTTAACCTAAAATAATAAAAACAGCTATTTTACCAGCAAAACAGAGCAGCTGAGAATTGCAATTCAGGACATGCAACTATGGTGAAATATGGGCAAGTCCTGGAGATCCAGTAAAGAAAAGGAGAAGAAATTCTTTTCTAGAAGAGACAGGGAAGTTGGGAGAGGCTGTTACAAACAAAAAGTCTACTGGAGGAAACTGGGGATTTGAAGTATAGGGGTTTTTCATTGGCTGAGCTGTTGCCAGGCAAGGAGAAAAATCTTCCCTCCTCCTGCTGGCAAGAGTAAAGTAGGATCACTTCCTGCTGGTGATTCAAGGTGGTCTCTTCCTGTTGGGATCTATATTGACTAAGAGATACAGGTGTTTGAGAACTCCCCCTTCTGAATTCCCAATTCTATTTATTTTATTTTATTTTATTTTATTTTATTTTATTTTATTTTATTTTATTTTATTTTATTTTATTTTATTTTTATTGTTTTTGTCTTTTTGCCTTTTCTAGGGCTGCTCCAGCGGCATATGGAGGTTCCCAGGCTAGGGGTCTAATGGGAGCTGTAGCTGCCAAACCTACACCAGAGCCACAGCAACGCGGGATCCAAGCCGCATCTTCAACCCACACCACAGCTCACGGCAACGCCAGATCCTTAACCCACTGAGCAAGGCCAGGGACTGAACCCTCAGCCTCGTGGTTCCTAGTTGGATTCGTTAACCACTGCAGCACAATGGGAACTCCCCAATTCCATTTTAATAAGGCTTCACTTTATTAATCTTCACAAAACCCTATAAAACCCTGCTCCTTTCAAAGCTATGAATTGCTTCAGATATATCTGTGAGTGAATTTCCAAAGAAATCCAGAGAAGAGCAAAAAATTAACAGATTAATAATACTGTGAAATTATTATTATATTCCTGACAATAATTATCATACTTTGTGCCTGTGACAACATGAAACCAAGTATCATATGGGGAAAAATTTATAGCAAATCAAGAAGCCTAAAGTCTCACCTAATCTGCTATTTGCTAATCCTGCAAATTTGGGGGAAATATTTAAAGTATCTGGCCTCTGTTTCTTTGTCTGTAAAACCAAGGAGTTGAACGAAATGAACTTGAATGAAAAACATTAGGATGACTCCTTGAAGTAAAGTGCAATGTTGTGAAATTCAAAACACAGATAAGGAGCTCACAGAAAGGTAAATTGAGGCTCACCAGTCTAGTTGTTCTTTCTTGGTGTGAGTCCTATTAGGAGTTGGGAGCTTGAGCTGTAAGCTTAAAGGCAGGATTTAAAGAAACTTGGCTGGCTTATTTCATCTCTCTTTAAATTATTTATTTTTAAAAATTGAAGTAGGGAGTTCCCATTGTAGCTCAGCAATAACAAACTCGACTAATATCCATGAGGATGTGGGTTGGATCCCTGGACTCACTCAGTGGGTTAAGATCTGGCATTGCCATGGGCTGTGGTATAGGTCAAAGAACCATGGGTGCACCCTGAAAAAGAAAAAACAAACAAACAAACAAACAAAAAACTTGAGGTATAGTTGATTTACAGTGTTGTGTGGCTAATCCCATCTTTTACCCTCAGCACCTACCATAGGGCATATCACCATGAATTATTGCATAAATCTCATACTTGAAAACATAGAGACATTTTGCATTTAATACCATCACAGTCTTCCATATCCAACAATTTTCATGATATTTAGGAGGAGGAATTGTATAATTCCTTTTGTGTAATGGAGTCACAAGATGGATTTACATCATTCTGTTTTTAATGATAGCTATTTCAGGAAACAGCTCTTGCCCAGAGACCATTGCTCTTACTACTGGGGAATTTATTTATTTAATTTTACGTGTGACACACTCTTCATGTCCCAGTTAAGGAGGAGTCTTATAATAGTTTTATTTAAAAGATTTTTTTTTAAAAAAGACACTCATTATATTGAGACCTTCATTGAACTTGCCTTTGTTGTATTCCAACTGAGATTCATACCAGGTGAAAGAATCATTGTAAAATGTAAAATGTCTAAAATCCATGAAAAGCATATATGGTGAATCTTTTATTTTTAACACTATGTTAGTTCTGGGTCTCTTGTAAATTTCCTTTTTGTCTCTTTCTAAAATGGCCACATTATTCAGAACAACCCCACCCCCTTAGGGAAAAAAATCCTCCAATACACTAGAAAAAAAAGATCAAAGAAATTTCATTGCAAATGAGACCATGACACCGGTGATTTAGATGGGATAGCATGTTCTGGGTTTCAGCAATAAGATAACAGCTCCCTTGGCTTCTACTCTTGGAGAGGTTTGAACTATTCTGGCAGCTCCCTGGCATGATTTAAGGCAGTGATTCTGGCATGCTGTTCGTACTAAAGCAGAGACAGAGCAGTGCGGGAATCAGTGAAAGGCTTGCTCGCCATGGATAGAATAGCTGTGGAGAAATTCAAAGAGCCATTTCAACTTGTAGTCAACAATTGAAGTTTTCACTTTGGCGATTGAAAATAAGAGGTCTTGTATCAAGGTGAGGCAGCCATTGGAGACAACAAGTATTTACGAAAATTATTATAGAGTTTAGCCAGTGACTAGATACAAAGTGCCAGTCCCTGGAAAGGCTAACTAGCTGATGGTGCTGGATAACATAGCTGGGCTTATGAGATGCAAAGCAAGTGCTTCTGATGTAGGATGTCACTAGATGTCACTCTGGATTTCATTATTTGGTAGTGGAAAGATTTCAGCAGCTTTGCCATTTTGTTACCAATGCCTCTTGCAGGACCTGAATAGACAATGTGAAATGTGCATGCATAACAGGGAACTGCTGACTGAATGTCAATTTTTGAGTGTGTGACTTCTATTGATCATTCATTATTGACATGAAGGTCTCCAGTGTCTTTGCTTTTTCACTTTAAACTCTTTCTCAGCTAAAATTTCCAAGCATCTGAAAAGGGAAGCCTTGAAGAACGAGATGATTCAGGTCTCACTGGATGTTTTACAAAGTACTTTGACCTCTGGAAGAAATCTTGGGTACTTTTCATAGACTCAACAACTGCTTTGAATAAAAATTCAAATACCAGCACAGAAAAGTACTTCCTTTTCATATTTAAGTGGATTAATTTTCACCTATCTGAGTTTAGGCATAGCTAAGAATAACTTTGATGAGAAAAAGTCTTGTATTTTTATTGTTATGTTTTTATAAATCCACATGTTTTATTTGGTGGGCAGCTAGTAAAATTGGAGTGTCCACTGACCCAATGGTGACAAATGACATGCTATAGAGTATCCTGTGATTGTGGATCTGTGATTTTATTTCTCTTAGCTTTGTATACATTAATTAGGTATACACAATCAGAGCTGAGTGCAGAGGCAGCTAAATAAACAAATGACAGTGTGGAAAGGTCTTTCTGCATACTAATCATATCCTACATCTGCAAGCAAAAGCTCTATAAATCGATTTGCTCTTTCACATCAAAAGACAAACAGTGATGCAAGTCAGCAGTTCCTTTGTCAAAGTCACGGAGATTGCTGTTCTTCACAAACGCATCTTTACAAAGCTGGATTCAACCATTTGACGATTAGCATTATTGGCAACTCTTCAAAGAAGATTCATCAAGTGATTTGCAATTGGATTGGTTACCATTTTTATGATGCTGCTCCATGAAATCTGACTAAAAGTGATTGACACTTGAATTCTGGCTCAAAGGATGAGGAAGCCAGCAAAAGAAAAGAAGTCCTCTGAGTCCATAGAGACTGTGCCATACTTGTGTGTGTGTGGGCTGGTGT
Source organism: Phacochoerus africanus (assembly GCF_016906955.1). Taxonomy (NCBI): domain Eukaryota; kingdom Metazoa; phylum Chordata; class Mammalia; order Artiodactyla; family Suidae; genus Phacochoerus; species Phacochoerus africanus. The sequence continues at coordinate 44,438,354 of NC_062556.1, read as the reverse complement.
CAGCCATAGGGCATCGTTGGCAGGACATGACATGAAATGGATGCTGGGTGGTGGGTATCTCTAAAGAAAGCCTGAGAGAATGGGTCCTTGACTTGCCATCTTTGTGCTAAAAGCACAAATGCCAACATTCAATGAGTTTTGCAAGAGCATATTAAGATATTCTATTTTGTTGCACTGTTTGAGAACAAAATGTCACTGTACATTGGGGAAAACCAAGGTGGTCCACTCTTGCTGGTCACCGATAGTGTTGGATTAGTTGGGTAGAGGGGTAAGACATGGGGAAGAGGTAAAAAGGGGAGATGTAGGATCATCTCCATAAATATAAATATATAAATATATTTCAAGCTAGCACACGTAATGCCTACATAATCTGTAGAGAAATGAACAATTAGGCTAATAGCCATAGGACCATATTAGTGAAATATGGGCATCATCAGTATCTCTAAAACAGAGATTTTAAAATTTGCCTTTCGTATGGATCTGAAATTATGGTAACATTTCCTATTGAACTTGACGCTTCCTGTTTAATTTTATTATTTAATGTCATACAGTCTTTAACTGTACAGGAGACACCATTGAGGGGCAAGCCACTCCTAAATTAACTAAAGGGGATAATTCCATGACCTCTCCAGGTTATTCCTGATACATTTCAGATATATAATTCGACTCTTCCCTATTTTCTAAAGAATTCTGGCATTGACCTTAAAGGGCTTACTTATTAAGTAATGCACCTTATACAGATGGAAGTGTAACTTAAACATTCATTTTGGTCTTCAAATGATCCTTGTAATTGAGAAGAATTTTCACTTTGGGGGAAAGACTTCATGCTAAAATATCACAGAACTTGTTTTAAAAATCAAGCTTGCAGTCACCTTTGTTAGAAGCTGTAAGCAGGGGTTTTGAGTGAGATCCAGTCTGGTCTGGGAGGATGGTGCTTTCAGTTGCATTACTGAGTGTGCAGCTGAGGCCATGAACTGACTTTGGACTGAATTTAGACAAGTGGCTCAGGCTGGTTGTGCCTCAATTTCCTACCTGTTAAATGGAGGCAGAAATATTGACTTATTACTGAAGAGTGTTCTGAAGATTAGCTAATAAATGATGGTAGGAAAGCTCTGTGCAATTCTAAAGTGCTATATAAATGATATATTGTTATCACCATCACTACTAATAATTATAACGATCATAAAAAGTGAATGACTCTGCTGTGGAGAGCTTGAGTCCCACAGGAAAGTTATTTTTTCTTAGTCTGTTTTCATGTTTTAACAGAGTCCTTAAAACTGTCTAATTGAATAAAAGAGAGGTTTGCGGTGCTCTCGGCATCTGTAGCCTCATTGTGGAATCTTTGCTCCAAAAATCAAAGGTGGCTAGAACAATCATCCGTGTGAGTTCTAATATCTAAGAATTATTCCTAGCATTGGACTATTTTTACATAATGGAAAAGAATCAGTACTAACTATTCCCCCTCTCTAGTTAAGTATCATAAATGCAGTTAGTGAAAATTGAATGTTGTGGAAAAGTGATACAAATATTACCATTTTATTATCTAGAACTCAGCTATATACCTCTGCAAAGAATAAAACCAGCTAAAGCATACAAGTATAAAAGGGCTCCAGAAAAATCTAAATCAACACTGAAAAATTCAGACACAAAAGTATACAATGATTCATAGAACATTTTGGGTCTACTGTTCGTGTTCTTTTACTCTTCTTACACAAAGTTTCAACTTTTGCCCATCTGCTCTCTAAACCATATGAGAAATAGTAAAGGAGAAGGAAGATAAGGGCTGCTGAGATCAAAGGCATCCACAGTGTTCCAGTTATCTATTGCTGTGCAGCAAACCACTCCCATACTTAGTGGCTTAAAACATGAACCACATTTATTTTGCTAATAGGTCTGAAATTTGAATAGGGCCCAGTGGGGATGGGTCATCTCTGTTCCACTTGGTGGCACAGAGGGCAGCTCAAAGGCTGGAACTGGAGCCACCTGAAGGCTCACTTACTTGTTTTTGGTCTTCTTAGGGCTGCACTTATGGCATGTGGAAGTTCCCAGTCTAGGGGTAGAGCAGAGATACAGCTGCTGGCCTACACCACAGCCATAGCAACACCAGATCCAAGCCACATCTGTGACTTACACCACAGCTCACAGCAATGCCAGATCCTTAACCCACTAAGCGGGGCCAGGGATGGAACCCACATCCTCATGGATAATAGTTGGGTTCATTACCACTGAGCAAGTACAGGAACTCCATCTCACTCAATCTCATGTCTGGCACTTGGCTGGGAAATTTCCAACAGCCGAGACTAAAACAGCTGGCACTCCTCAGGCCTTCTCTGCTTTTATGTGTTCTTTCCACAAGGTCTTTCCAGCATGGTGGCCTCAGGTTAGCTGGCTGTCATGCATTTTGGCTTCAGGATCCAATGCCATACGTTCTCACAGAGCGGGAGCCCGGTGGAAGCTGCATGGCATGGATGACCTAGCCTTTGAAGTCACACAGCTTCACTATCCTTGTCAGCTTGAGCTGCTATAACACAATACTGTGGCCTGAGTGCCTTAATCAACCAACATTTATTTCTCAGAATTCTGGAGTTTGGGATCATGGTGCCAGCATGGTTAGGCTCTGATGAGAGCTCTCTTCTTGGCTCAAGTGTATGCTCACATGGCAGAGAGAGGAAACTCTGGTCTCTCTTCCTCTTCCAATAAGGACACTAATCCCACCATGGGGACTCAACCCTCATGGCCTCATCTTAAACCTACTTACTTCTCAAAGTCCACCTCTTAATAGCATCACTTGGGGGCCTAGAGCTTCAACTAACGGATTTTTGTGTGGGACGGGACACAAACATTCAGTCCAAAACATTCACTTTTGCCATATTCTGTTCATTAGAAACAACTCTTTAAGGCCAACAGATCTATTAAAGACTTATTAGTGCTTTTTCCATATGCTGAAACAAATCAAATGATTTTACCATTTAATTGCCCCTCCACAGACAACTTCCTCCGGCAAACCTCTGACTTCTGACCTCCAGCTTTAATCTGTGTGGCTGGGGTCCTGGCATCTTCCTTGCTGTTCTCCTTTATCTGAGCTCCTGTTCCCTAAATTCCATGATGCTCTCCCTGGTGAGATTTTTATTTCTTTTGCTAAGAGATGCCCTCTAGCAGCTTCCTAACAAAAGGAGCACAAGGTACTTTTTAGCCATTGCATGTTAACTTAGGTTTATTCCACTCTCACTTTTGATTGAAGGTTTTGATGACTGTATACTTTATGTTGAAAATAACTTTGCCTCCAAATTTTAAAGAATACCGCTCCATAGTCAAAGTATTCAACTTCCACTGTAGCTATTGAGAGATCTGAGGCCAGATTCTATGTATATGACCTGTTTTTCTTCTTTCTAAAGGCTTTTAGGAAATGTTATGGTGATAGCCTTTAACATAGGTCTTTTTTTAAAAATTAATTGTGTGGTCCTTTTTCAATCTAGAGAAATGCGTCCTTCAAATTGGAGCTACAGCTGCTGGCCACATCCTCAGCCACAACAATGGATGATCTGAGCTGCGTGTGTGACTTACACCATAGCTCACAGCAACACCAGATTCTTAACCCACCAAGAGAGGCCAGGGATCGAATCCACATCCTCATCGGTACTAGTAAGATTCATTTCTGCTGCACCACAATAGGAACTCTCAAAACTTAAGAGTCTTGAAACAGCAACGATTCATTGTTTCTTAGCATCTTATACCTTGATGGGGTGGTTCTCTTGCTGGTCATGCCTGTGCTTTATCAAGACAAAGCATCAACAAGCAAGTTGCTTGCAGGACAGGTAAGGCTGTCTTTCATCTGAGTTACTTCTCAGCAAGGTGGTCTCGGGTGCAATGGAACTTATTCATATTTCTAAGGGGGAAAAGTTATTTTTACTCAGTCTTTAATGTGATTATAATTGGTATCTTTAATTTAGGTGAGGTCAGTTAATGGCACAGAACGTTTGAACCTTTGTATGGGGTGCTTACCTTTTACGTAAATTATATAGAAGTTTGTTATTTATCAGCAAGAGTTTTCCATTTTACGAAATATTTATAAGGAAGGTATATGTGTAAAATGAAGAGTAGATTTAAATGAGGAATCAGGAGACTTGGTTTCTAAAGATTTGCTGGATGAGTGCATCTGCTGTAAACCATGGTCTGTAACTCTGAGCAATTCATTTAATTTTCCTGTCCTGGATATTTTCATCTGTGAGACAAGTGTTTTTAATTCAGTTATCTATAGCTCATCTTCTACCTCCAGAATTCTATGCAATGGCTTTTCTTACAAAGTTACTATTTCATGGTAGTATAAAAGTTAATTTCAGCACTTCGGAGAATATCTATTGGGGGAAAAATCACACCCCTCAATACAAATTGGCAACATCGATCCAATCCACAACTGTGACATACACTACAGCTTGAGGCAATGCTGGATCCTTGACCACCTGAGTGAAGTCAGGAATCGAACCTTCATATATTCATGGAGACTCTTTCAGTTCTTAACCTGCTGATCCACAATGGGAACTCCTAGTTGTCAATTTTACTGCCACCACATATTAGCTAGGAGCTTTCATATACAGATAGGTTATATTTAATATTTTAAAATTAGAGCAGTTGGAAAGGATTAGTTTTGGGGATCTGAAAAAGAAAGCAACATGAAAGAAGTCTAGATCAAATTTGAATTTGAAGCTAGCCGAGGTCCAAAAATGCTTCTTTCAGTTTGTCCCGTTACAACCTGCTCAAGTCAAAAGCCAAAGATCAATTCTCATCTTCAAAACATTGAATGTATCTGCATAACCAATTGTTCATCGTAAATAAAAGTATTACATTAGTAAAATGGTTCTTCCATTTTGAATCAGAAATGGGGATCTCTAGGGATGAGGCCCCAATAATTTATTTTTTAACAGCACCCTGGTGGCTCACATGTACATTTGGCCTTAGGAGCCATTAGATTAGAGAAGATAGTGATACCTAAATTTTCCAATTATGCATATTTATTTTTAAATAAAACAACCTTAATCCACTTCTAATCTGTTATGGCTCTCTGGAGGTATAATAATTCTACTTTTCTGCTGAAGAATCTGCACAGTAAGAGGACATGGAATTGTTAGCTAGAAATGTGATTTCAGTGAAACTGCTGGTAGTTGTTCTAAGGCAACGTACCAACATTGTAAACTCAAATAATGGTACACAAAATGATCTTCTTTTAAATACTGCAGTTATTTAATGTAGGATGTAGAATTAAGTAAAGAGTAAAATTTTTTCTAAAATAACTTTTGTGTTGTCTCCTGGAGTGATGCCCTTTGTAAAGTAGTGGTGTTTTTTTTAATTTATTTTTTATTTATTTTTATTTTTTTTCCCATAGAAGCTTGGAAAGGTGATGCAATATAGCATGGTAGTTAGAGTGTGGGCCTAAATGACATAAAACATTGGTTAAAACAGAAGAAAAAAAAATAGAGTAGTTTGGGCTAATAGCTGTTATTAATCACATCTTTAACTACATCAATTCTTGTAAATCCTGACCTACCATTTTTGCACTCACCCAGACACGCATGCATTTCTCAACTATTCTAGGGAACTCCCCAGGGCTTTAAAATTATAAAACTGTGAGTGGTGTGTACCTTAAGAGTCACTGAATTCAACTCTTTCGTTTACATAAGAGGAACCAAGACACAGAACATTGTTACTTGTCTAAGATAACCCATAGCCTAGATCAATTTTTTTTTTTTTTGGTGTTTTTATCTTTCTAGGGCTGCACCCATAGCATATGGAGGTTCCCAGGCTAGGGGTCCAGTCAGAGCTGTAGCAACCATCCTACGTCACAGCCATAGCAATGCAGGATCCGAGCTTCATCTGTGACCTACACCACAGCTTACAGCAATGCCGGATCCTTAACTCACTGAGAGAGGCCAGGGATCGAACCTGTGTCCTCATGGATGCTAGTCAGGTTCATTAGCCACTGAGCCGTGATAGGAACACCTTAATTTTTTTTTCTAACTCTGATTTTGTTCTTCTCCTATACCGTATTTCCTTGGTCCTTGATCCTTGACTTTGAAGATTTATAACCTACCAAATATCTGTACTTAATATAACAACATAAAATAGAACAAAAATAAGATACAGATGAGAAGTTCCAAATGGGTAAGCTCCAAATGAGCTTTGTTCATTTTAATTTTTTTAAATTAGCAGCCGACATTTAAAATCTGTGATTTCATGAAAAATACATACCAACAGCATCTTTTAGATGCTCCTCAGCTCATATTTCCTCATGGCAACCATTAAAAGGAAATGAGTGACAGCCTCCCTGCCTCTCCTTAGGGTATTTGATCTTCAGCTCACCTTGGACCCACTAGCTTCATAAATCTGAGACCAAGTGGCAAATCTCATTTCTCTGTACCTTCAATATTTTTGCTTGTCTGTTTGTTTCGCCACTTTGCAGCACATGGACTTCCCTCCAGGGCCTGGCCAGGGATCAGATCGAAACCCTAGTCATGGTCTATGCTGCAGCCGTGGCGATGAGGGATCCTTGTGCTGGGCTGGGGATGGAACCTGCGTCCCAGTGCTGCAGAGATGCCACTGAGCCTGTTGCAGCACAGCAGAAACTCCATCGTTGTTGTTGTTGTTTTTAATAGTAAAGAGGAAATGGAAATATTTCTTGTCCCTGTGGGTCTCTCAAAATTGGAAAAATAGAGAATTCCCTCCATGGCCCAGTGGGTTAATAATCCGACTGCAGCCTCAGGTCACTGCGGAGGAATAGGTTCAACCCCTGGCCCAGTGCCAGTGGGATAAAGAATCTGGGATTGCCACAGCTGCAGCCTAGGTTGCAGTTGTGGCTTGGATTCAACCCCTGGCCTGGGAACATCCATATGTTGCAGGTGTGGCCAAATAAATAGAAAAAAAATTGGAAAAATAAAGTTATAATTCAAGAAAAAATTTTGTTTCTATCCCGTAATTTATTATTACGTGTCTAGTTCTCACAGGCATCCATGTGCAAGGACTGTAGAGGGCAGAGCTTGTCACTTTCCTGCTCCATCGTCACCCTTAAATCCAGTGTAGACTCTCACTGGGTTCTGTTCTGGGGTCGATGGTGGGAGGTGCCCAAAGAGAGATGGTGTTAAAACCTTTGGGAGGAAAATGGAAATTGTGTGAAACCGGAACCATTCACTTTTTGTCGGTCTACTCTGGGAAGGATTCGCTTTTCCCCATCTCTTCCCACTTAAAAATCACTGCCCTATGGTATGTGCTTCAAAATGGAATTTCAGCTCTAAAGCTCTCGTTGACATCAATTTAAACCAGAAACATCTAAACAGAAAAAATAAAAAAATTTAAAACGTGGAATTTCCTGTTGACTCAGCAGGTGAAAGATCCTGCGTTGTCACTGCTATGGCTCACATTACTGCCATGGTGTGGGTTTGATCCTTGGCCTGAGAGCTTCCACATGCAGCAGGCTTAGCTGAAAAACAAACAAAACAAACAACCCCTCCAAATATGCAAAACGAAATCAAATAATTCTTTTATACATTTAATTTTTGTTAATCATGGAAATATATGTGAGATTTTAAAGTTACTTGCTTATTATTCTTAATCTTAAAAAAATATTTGGGGGAAATTCCTTTGTTTTATTGAAAGGAAAGAATAAGTTCTCCAAGTGAACAAGCCAATGTTGACTTTGTCAAAAGTTTCTGGAAACAATATAAACCATAAGATCAAAAGATCTTATGGGGCTGGGGAAAGACCCAAAATTCAGTAGGCACAACCTGAGAAGCTCAATTAAAATCATAAAAGAAATGCTCTCAATGTTCTGTCAAACTATCAAAGCATTTCTCGGATTAGAAGACTGAGCTTTCACAACCCAGATAGAATAAATACTCTTCTAATTTCTTCAGTTGTCTTCCATTTAAACCAAACCCAGAATGCCATTATTGTCATGGCATAGCACTAAAAGGAAATTCCAGACACTCCATAAAAGCATAAAAGTCCATATTCACTTGAACTTCAGTTAGAGCATCTTTTTTTATTTAATAACCATTACCAGATTTGACTTTATATCTGAGAACAGAATGCTGAGAACTAATGACCTGGAAGTCAAAATGGATATTTGGTTAAGCCTTCCTATTTAGTGATCAGATTATTCACAGAATTGCCCACTTCAAAGTTACAAGCATTTCTGTGGGAATTGACGAGATAAAAATCTGCACTTTTGGGCTGCAGACATTCTTTTGTATCAGTGCCTTTAATATACCATATATCTGGGGCTATGAAAGTTAAATTGCTTTCAACTCAATTATTGGCTTTCAAATAAATTGCGAATCTGTTCATTTTGATTACATATGACTATGAGAATACAGTGGTTACTTCTAAACAAACAAACCTGACTTTTTTATAATTTTCTCCTTCTTTTTTCCTTTTAAGTAAAGCTATATTGGGGGGGGGAGGCAAAAAAATCCAAAAACCCAGAACAAAACCTAGCTAGTCACTCAGAATTCTTAGTTAACTGCCTATGCTGAATGTGGGTTGGAATTTTTGCCCAAATAATCTATGTCTCAAAGCCCTTGTTGGGAAGTTGCAGGAAAAAAAAAGGGGGGGGGGGGGTTACAGTAATAACTTATTTAAAACTACCTGACAAGATGTGTATAGGTCAGACCCTGATGGCAGGGCTGGGATGGGGAGGGGAGTGAGATGTGAATACAAATTTCTGGAACCAGGGAACCAGAAAAAATTTAGAAGCAACTGAACCATCCAGGTAAAGATTTTTCATCTGCTTGTTCTTACAGAGGGGCTTGACAATTTTTTTTTTTTTTCCTGAACTTATTGTCTGAATCCCTGAATTCAACCTCTATACTAATTTGGAACATGTAACTTTATTATAGAAGCCATAGGACTCAGGAAGTAGAAGAGAAGCTACAGGTAACTGAATTAAAATTGTTTGTCTCATAAGCAAAAATATCCAGAACAGGAGAATTAACTGACTTGCTCAGGTTAAGCCCATTGATTCAAGGCACATGTAGTCATTCAGCAATTGCTTTTTCTTTAATCTCTCTTTGGTTTTATATTTTATTTTATTTCCTTTTTTCTTTTTTAGGGTCGCACCTGTGGCATATGGAAGTTCTTGGGCTGGGGTTGAATCAGAGCTGCAGCTGCTGGCCTGCACCACAGCTACAGCAACACTGGATGTGATCCTCATCTGTGACCTACACTGAAGCTTGTGGCAACACCAGATCCTTAACCCACTGAGTGAGGCTGGGGATAGAATCTGTATCCTCAAGGAGACTAGTCAGGTTCTTAACCCACTGAACCACAATGGGAACTCCCTTTATTTTTATTTATTTACTTTTGGCTTGATGTGGAATCTTGGTTTCCAGACCAGGTTGTGACCCTGGGCCACAATAGTGAAAGTGCTAAGTCCTAACCACTAGACCACCAGGGAACTCCCCATTCAGCAATTCTTTAGGAACCAAACCTCCTGACTCATTTTCACCATATACAACTTTTTAAATAAATATTTTGTGAAATGCACGCAAACATACCTGCTGACAAACAGGATGATTATTTTATGTAATGTATGCAAAGTATAAGCACCACACACAAAAGATTCAAACTTACTGTCACATAAACTGACCCGACCTAAGTTAAATATGTTAACTATAATAGCATTAAAGGTTGAATAAAGTAATCCCCCCCTTCTCTATGATTTGTAGGATTGATTTGGATGGTGTGTGTTCATTTAAAGAGAAGTGTCGAGGAAAGGTTGAACTACTACCTTCTCCCTAAGCTGTATGTAAAATTATGACTTTGTCCTAGTGTGATCCTCATCTACATGCATAGTTTTCCTCAAAGTCGTCTTTTATATTTATCACCATGGAAGGATGCTTGCCGTCCTGGATGTGTGCCTGACCACCATGAAAATGGCAGATGCATTTCCAGAAGTTACATCTTGCGTGTTTTTTGTCTTTGTATTTTCTGATTGCCATTCATGCTATTATATGAGAAGAGCAACAGCCACTTTTAAAGCAACAAAGTCCTGATTCAGAAGTGAGATTCTGCAAAGCTCTTCAAATAGTTCACATGGCTTAAAAAAATTAAGCCAGCTCAATGGAGTGGAAGTGTTACTCCCTCGCTCCCTATGGTTTCTGAAAAGCCATTAGCGACACATGTCTCCTTCGAAGCATTTATGCTAACATTATTTTCTTTGGTTTGTTTCCCAGTCCTGCTGCCTTCCTTATAAATAACACTTGCAGGCAGGAACTTAACTGCACATGATGGGGAAAAAAGTGGTCTGGGTATTTTGGAGCCATGTAGCCCCCAGATGGCTGAGAGAATGACCGGTAACCAGTAGGGCACAGAGATAATACCATAGGGTCAGGACTGATTCTGATCTAAGCATTACTCCTGAAAGTAAACATTTAAAATGCTCTCTAATGGTGTTTCTGTAGATAAGTTTTTCTAAAAGCTGAATTAAATATATGTGTTTATACATACCTATACCTCACTAATACAGTGATGGTGACTCAGTTTTTCATTTGTGTGCCTCCCCACCGCATAATACTTATTTAATCAAAACATTTGTTAATAGAATAGCCTTACTTTTCACCATGTGTTATTGTTTCTTGTCTCTAGAAATTAAAGGACTTTCATTTTTATTAAAATCATTACCAGTAGGGATAAACCAGGTCATAGGTCATGCCAGGATCCAAGACTTGAAATGAGATTGGACATAACTCATAAGTCATGTTTCGTGTTCATCAATTAGCATTTTGAAGAACCAGTGTCCTCCAACAGAATTTGTTTATGCAGCTCTTCCAGGGAAAAGAATAAAAACAGAATGCTTCCAAGAAGACTGCTTAGGTGGACAGTCAAGTGATTGATCCTGGGCTTTAAAGGGCATTGGAAGACACTGGCACCAGAAGATGTAAAAGATGTACCTGCTTTGCAAAACAGTAGGAGTATCCAAATAAAAGAGGAGAAGAACACCAGAGCATTGTCTTTCCAGGAATAGTGTCATCGAAATGACGCTGCTATTATAACACTCATGTTGGGATGCACCAGACATTTCTTGAGACCAGCTACCTTTGAAGGTTTACCTCTCTCAAAAGAGGTAAACAAGAAGAAATGACAAAGAACAATTTTCTAGAGAATTTATGTTGACTTCAGTCCCATCAGTCTGTATTTTAACTACTGTAATTTTTCGATCCCAAATTTACAGTCAGCTGACATGGTAGTCATACAGGTATCCAGGGAGGGAAGAAAGCAATGAAGGAGGAGTAGGAATGAAAGGAAAATTGGAAAGAGGCAAAGGACATAGAAGTATTTTTTCCCATGCAACTACATTTTATTTAATTTGAAGAAAGATCACCAATAAAACAATATAATAAATTATATAAACAGTACTTCAAAAAACACCTTCAATAACCTCAGCTATTTCTCCAGTTTTCAGAAGGATGAGGACATGAGCACCAGTGAAATGACTTGGCCAAAGTCTCTTTGTTAATGAAGAGAATGAAAAAAAAACTTTGATCTCATTCATTTGTGTTTCATAAAACTAAATCCCAAGTTCTTTTTTTTAAAACAAAACAAAACAAAACAAAATCACAACAAAGTGTGTTTCTTTCTAGTATTAACATTTACACACATCACAATGTAAGGCACTCAGGTTTAGTATGAATGAAAAAGTTGAAAGAGTTCCACAAAAATCAGAGGCCAGGAAAGTCCACTTAGAAAGGCAGACCTTGCAAGTATCCTGTTGTACATCCAGGTGTATCGCCCAGATGGCACAGGTATAAAACCTATGAAATGGGAAAAATGAGATTGTGAGTGCTATTATGACTGTTCTACATCTATAATACATTTATCCCAAGAGGCAGTTGTACAGCTGTTAACATATATGGGCTTGTATTTTCACTTGTACTTGCAAAGATATTTAAGATTTATGATGATGGGTATCTTTCCTCTATAAAGACTGCAAAATAAGGAAATTTACCAAGAGTACAATCAGGTGATGAGATGTATTCTCCAAGGATTATTGCAACAAATGAATAAGTGAGACAGGAAGACTTCTCAGTCTTGTCAGCTTCAGAAGAATGAAAAATAATGCTCTTGTGTCTTAGTGGGTTTATTCTGTTATCACATTATGTTTCATTAACTATGCTGAAGAAGAAATAGAAGGAATTACAACATTGCAATATGGTTTCCTGAAGAAAGACATTTAAAAATATCCCTAATTTGAAACGTCTTTGAACTTGAAGAATTTTTCAACTTTTAATTGCAAAAAAAAAAAAATGTGTTTTTGTATACTTGTTTTACTACAGCTATCTTGCAATTGTAAGTAAAGATAATTTTATCTGTTCCCCTGGTTTTAAAAAGGGGTGTGTTGAAACTGACCCTTTAAATGACAATCTTCTTTAAAAAGTGTTAGAGGTAGTGTTAGTTCTTATTCCTGTTGTAGCAAATAATCGAAAACTTGGTGGCTTAAAGTAGCACAAATTTATTATATTAAGGTTTATGGAATTCAGAAGTCCAAAATCTGTCTCACTTGGTTAAAATCAGGGTATCAGCAGGGTTGTGTTCCTTCTAGAGGCTCTAGGGAAGAACCTGTTTCTTCTTTTTTCCGGCTTCTAGAAGTCCCCTGCATCCCTTGGCTCCCGGCCCCTTCTTCCATCTCCAAAGCCAGCAGCATCTTCAAATCTCTTTCTGACCCTTCACCCGCCCTTGTGATTACATTGAACCCGCCTGGATCATCCAGGAGCCCATCCCCATCTCAAGATCCTTAATCACACATGAAAGTTTGTCTTTTTATGTAAGGTAATAATATCACAGTTTCTGGGTCTCAGGATGTGACCATTTTTGCAGGGCCTTATTCTGCCTACCAAAGGGAATGAATACATTTTGCTTCCTTGTGAAAGTTGATTTACCAATACTACCACCTTTGACCCTATCTGAAATTTTAGAACAACTGGTAGTGTATCTGCCATCTCACTACTGCAAGTTTAGTATTGAATTCCAAGCACTAGACAAAGGCTAATATATTACTAACTGGTCAAAAATGTCTGTTAGAAGATGAAAAACAATTCTCCAAGAAATAGAGCAATGTGTTTAGATTTTTAAGGCATCACACTAACCCTTTGCCCCCATCACAATCAAACAGTTTGCATTCAGCAAGTGTGACAGAGACGAGCAGTGTTCTTAAAGAGCTGCTTTCTCTGGCTCTTCACTTAGCAGCTCCAATGAGTATCAGGAAATAAATCAACCGATAGCAGTCATAGGCAGCTATTTAAATCTGAGGTTTGAACATCTTAATTGGTGCATTAAAAGTTAAAGAGCCAAAGTCACATTAGATACATAAAGTCGCTTGTGAGCACAATATACCATGGTTAAGAAAACATTACATTGTTTTCTGCATTAGATTAACATATCTTGAAACATTTACTTGGAAAAATAAAGAAAACCAGAATAAGAATCTTTTAGGTATATATTACAATACAAAGCAATTGTCCAGTTGTCCACGGCGAACAAAACATACCACTTACAAAACTGAAAAGAGCATTTTTACCTTTGTAAAACATATACTTTAAAATTCTCTCGTGAATTCCCTGACATAGTCATAGTTGTTTAAATTCATCACAATTAACCTCAATACATTTTTCTTCCTAAAATTTTTTTTTTCTACTTTGGGATTTCATTTTTACATATATTTTTTACAGTGTTTACTGGTTTACATTGTTCTGTTAATGTTCTACAATGAGATCCTAAAAAAAATTTTAAAGGTAAACTTTTTTATTTTTATTATTTTAAATACATTAAAAATGCAAGTGAAAATACTAGGTTCTAGTAAAAAATTTGGGGGGCCAAATAATTTTTCCAAGGGATACGTTAAATATTGGAGTCATCTTACTTTTTGGCATCTGTTTGAACTTAAAGATAATTAGAAGAAGCCCCTATAACATACTATTCTGCAGATTTCCTTCAGTTTTTTCAAAACCATGATCACTGGAGGTGGGGGAGCAACAGGTGTAGATATGAGTTTCCTGTTCATAGAATGAGTTAAGAAAGAGATTCTGACCATTCACTGGGTACACAATGAGTTTTGGATAATATAAGCCCTAAATTCTAAAGCCTCCTAAAATCTATGAAGACACTATTCCTTTTAGACCAGTACTGGTTAGTTTCACCAAATCACAGTTTTACAGCCTAATTCATGAGTAATATTCTTACTTATAGCCAATAAACTCGGTTTCTATTTCCATGTTATTTTCAAATAGCATACCAAAATCTAATTTGTGTGACAAAGATATTATTTTAAATAAAATTTCAATGTACTAAATAATCTGTGAAATCGTGAAAGTTATCAGGATGTCCTATTTTGTAAAATTTAAAAAAAAGCATTATTTAACTGTATTTTAAAAAAATTGTTAATGTGGTTTCAAGCATCTTCTTAGGTGTGAATTTTTACTTAATAATGGAACTCATGCTTCTTTCCCATTGAACACATTTTTGATAGAAGTAATTATTCATTTTACAAAAACTCTTTTTATATTCAACTTTCCCTATGAACCAAAGATGTTTAAAAGTAGAATATTCCCATGCCAGCTACTCAATTAAAAATGCGTGGGTTATCTATTTTTGGGATAATTCATGTCAATTTTTAAATCCTGGGTTAATTAAATTTGACCCCACATCCCAGCATGTTATTGGATATTTATTTAAGAAATGCAAATACGTTTAAATCTAAATCTTAATATTAACTACTGCTTATATAATTAAAAAGTAGAATCAACTGGGGGGAAAAAGGAATGCATTTTTAAGTACACACACACACACACACACACACACAGATGCAGACACGCACACACAGAATGTTTGTGATTATTCACCATATGCCCTCTTATGAGGGTGGATAACTTAAAGCTGGTGAAATAGAATTGTCATTTTTTATCTTACAATTACTTTAAAACAACTTTTTAGACCTTTTGAAAGATATTGTTCTGGCAACAAGGGCTCATTAGTCTTTTTACACTATTATTAAAGATTATATTTTTATTATAACATACCAACTCCGCTTTCCTAGTATTCAATAGTGCCTAGAATATTGCCTCCAATAGTCCTAGAGAGCTTATTTGTTCTCAGGAAAGTCAGAGAGCAGAAGTGATTATTGGGTGAAGACTAGCAACCATGCCGAAAACATTCCTGACTTTGCACTGCAGCAGTTGAATATTTTACAAAACCATGCATTGCTTTATAAAGTGATTTAAAGAAATTACCTACCAATATATTTTATTCCATTTTAAAATATTAACTCGGATGTATCCAGTATCACATTTTAGTTGCATATTTTCACTTGTCCAGTGGATTTATGGTAGCACTCTTCATATTTTAATCATACACATGCTCTCTTTTCAAAGAAAACTTTTTAGCAACATTGTTTAAATGTACTTATTCCTGAAAATATAAATTTTAAAATATTGTGTACATATATATACATATATATTTAAAATAATGCTGTCCTAAATTCAGAATAGCCATTGAATATTGCAACCCGTTGACTACCACCTTCTTGCTAAGTATGTGATATGAACCATGACATTACAATCTTAAAACTGTAACAAGAATGAGTTATGTTTGTACTATTTCCCATTCTCATTATATTCTTTGTCACACAATGAATTAATGTTGTGCCATTTTCTATTCTCATTACAATCTTTTCCTTATGAATGGGGTATCAGAATTTTAATGTCTTTTGTAATCTGTGAAATATAGTGTATGTTTTGTTATACTACTATGACCTTGCTAATATTTTGCATTTTGATTGGTTAGTCCAAGCCGTAATATATAAAGTAAGGTTAGAGTGATTGGCCAATTAAATAATTCTTAGCGTTTTTGACTTTTTTGATCAAATGATTTTAAGAAATATTTTTAAAACGTTGATATTTCCATGCTTAAAAATAATCTTTAGATAACAGGCGAGTGTATTTGCATATACAAAATACAAAATGACTTTTTTGACATAAATCGAATGCAGTATAGAAAAATTATTTCAAATTAGAAGAAAATGTTAGAAATGTGTTTCCTTTTAAATTTCATGACTCTTTTAATGAACAGTTCTGAGTTGAATGCAAATAAACATGGCATAACAAATTTATTTTGCTGTTTTGTCTACACCTTTATTCTGTATGTTCCTGTTAGCCTGCTATTTGACAAGTTGCACTGGTGGTAAATATTTTTTGCTCTATGTGATTTGTTCTTTAGAACTTCATGCTGGAAACTTAAAATCTTGTCTAATATTCCATGAGGTGGTAAAGTATTTCTGTGCAATTTCTAACAAAAATTAGGTTATAAAGTGAAATGATCTTTAAGTCCTGCTTCCTATGTTTTTTAGCTTCTAAACTTCTTTTAGAGTAATGTTTCCAGTTGACATTGTTAAAATTACATGTATACTTCTTTTAAAATTTATTATCTTCCCTGTCCTAACTTTCTTTGGAAATTACTGTTAATACCATGAGAAAGCGGGTATGAGAGTGGTGATTTTAGAAAAAAGTATATCACTGCCATATATATTTTTCACTGTTAGGTTTTGAAAACAATAAGTAAATTTGCAGAGGAGCAAACATGGACAGTTGGAAGTGAAAATTATAATTAACTAAAATGTCTGATTTGAGCATTAATTTTGCATAGTGTATTTTTACTACTTCTTTGGGGAATAAGAGTAGCAAAATGGTAAGTGTAACAGCTGGAAAAAAATGTAGATGTTTCCAGTTTAGTAAATTCTTACAATCTCACATCTTGATGAGTGTCCAGACCTCTTTGAGGCTGTAGGCAAACTCTCAGCATATTCCAAACAGTAAGAAATTAATCAAAATTTTTTCTTAAGTCATTTTAAAAACAAGTTGTCCCACTGGCCCATTCTGTTTTATTAAGTGGGGTAACATGTAGCCTTTTCAGGGTGAAATGGAAAGTGTCCAAAAATACTTCTGATTTCTAGAGTCCCCATTTTTTAAAAAGGTACTAGTGATAGTTCTTTGAAATGAAGTAGCTTCATTTTGATGCTTTTGAATTTTGATATTAAATTTCATAACTCTGTTATTTTCCTCATTCAGTCATTCAGAAACACAACACATGGTTATTTCTGCTAAGCATGAGCTATATTATGGCTTCTAGTGCATTACCAATTTTATTAGTGAGGAAGAGGCTGATCCCCTGCTCAAGGATTGAAGCAATTATCTTTATGCTGTTTATACTTGGCAATTTTCAGTATTTATATACGCGAACCTAAGGCTTTCCATGGAGGTGCATAGTGGCACCTCCAAATATGATAGGAAAGAAAAAAACTGATTCAGAGATAAGAAAGCTCATGTTGGGAGCAGCCCCCTCTATCCCTGCTGTGTCAAATCTGAGAATTTCCTTACTCTCTGTGAGAATGAAAAACTTTATCATGCTAAAATATCTTTAAGTGTGTTTGAGGCTACCTCTTGCCAGTAAATCTTTTATTCAGCAAATCATCCATTCTTTAGAAATAATGTAGGCTTTTACAGCAATTACAAGTTTCAACTTTGGCTTCACATATCTTAATGCCTTTTATTGTTTATGGTTGGAGTGCTCTAGTTTGCTGAATTTAGTTACAGATAATTCCAGTATCTTACTTACTAAATTCAAAATACCTTTGGTATGCAGTGTTTAGCTTAACCTTTGTATTGGCTTTTGATTTTCTAATTACTATTACAGTAAACATTTTAAAGTAAATTACATCACTTACTTGTGTTCCTTTAACTATGAACATTGTAGGGGCTTCCTCATCACATTTTCCCATGGTAGCTTTTGAGTGGCCATTAGGCTTTTTTTTTTTAATTTTCTTTCATACTGACATTTCATTGAATAAGTTTCTTGATTTCTCAGAGATTAACTTGCTTGAAAAAAATTGTCATAAACCATATCTTACAGTTTGCTGGTGCCAAAAAAAAAAAAAAAAGAGGTTAAATTTAAAACCAAATCCGTGTAGAAAATGTAGTAATAAAGAGAAAATTAAAGCATAATCATGGATGAGTCAAGTCAAACTCAGATCTTCATCAAAATATAATTTGCAGGTTAACTTCAAGGTGTCTCAGTTACAGCGGCATCTAGGGAACAAACTATTCAATAGCAATACTTGTGCAAGTTGTCCTACATGATTGTGAACAAACTGTCATGGCAGGTTGTCCAATATCCCTTGGGCCACATTTAGTCTTCTGGCTTGACCCCAAGGATCCATGGACCCTGATGGAAGTGGTGAATGAACATCAGAGGGAAAAAATTATTTTCAAATGAAAGAAAGAGAAAACGGAAGCATTGTGTTGATCGATGACTTTTTAGGGAAATAAACACACATGCTGGTTATTTAAAAATCTGACAGTAATTTGACTAAACCTTGTCATTCCAGGTTGCATGATTAAATGACAATGAGTTTTAGCATAGTGCTTATTTGTTCTTATTCTGCTGAAGGAAAAATGGCTAAAATTTCAAGGGATGGATTTCGTGGTCAAGGATTCATTACGCCATATGTTCACTATTGGTCATGAGGAGTTTTCTCACCAGATTAGATAATAAGAGGTTTTATTTTCAGTATATCAATGTTAATACATTTAACTCTTTTTGAATATTTTCAGCATGCCAAACATTCTTCTGATTTTTATATACACCATCAATGAATTATCACAACAACCATCCTAAAGAGATACTGGTACTCCTGCTCTTTTATCGATGAGGAAACTGAAGTATAAAAAGAGGTGATGTAAATTTCCCAAGGGCAGAGAATAAGTGAGCAGTGGGTATAGAAGTTTAGCCCAGATAACATGACTTTAGAGCTCTTGTTCTTAACCACTAAACCACCTCCCTAAATCAAGAAAATGTGTCACTCTAAAGCCATTTTCCTGATTGTAGTATCAGCTGAAATAGCTCAGGCACATTATTTCCCATTTCAGGTGTCCGTGCCTTTAGGAATTAATTGGTCACTATACCAAACTACTTGTAATTCCCCAGATATGTTTAATGAAGGTAATATTTTTGAAATATTTCCTAATATATTTTCCCTTCTCAGCGATCTAACTACTTTTCTTGCAGCATTTTCTCCCTTTAAGGCAAAAGTGAAGAATGTAAAGAAAATAATAATAAAAATAATACAAAGAAAATCCTTCCCTGACATGAAGGGCATGGTGGGGCAACTTTGTTAATCCAGGAGGGAGGAGGAAAGGAGAGACACAGAGACAGATAGGTAGGTAGAGATAGGAATAGAGAGAAAAAGAGAGAGACAGAGATAGAGACAGAGACACACACAGAGAGAAGGTATGAACTAACTAGTCATGAATATCTTGTCCTAGGTTCCTTCACGCTCTTAAGTGAAGTCTGTCAAATGATAAGAATGGTTTGGGGTAATTCCAGAGCTAGTTCCTCTGACCTCAAGACCATGGAATAAGAAAGCTTAAAGCAGGAGTTCCCGTCGTGGCGCAGTGGTTAACGAATCCGACTAGGAACCATGAGGTTGTGGGTTCGGTCCCCGCCCTTGCTCAGTGGGTTAAGGATCCGGCGTTGCCGTGAGCTGTGGTGTAGGTCGCAGACGCGGCTCGGATCCCGAGTTGCTGTGGCTCTAGCGTAGGCCAGTGGCTACAGCTCCGATTCGACTCCTAGCCTGGGAATCTCCATATGCTGTGGAAGCAGCCCAAAGAAATAATAAAAAGACAAAAAAAAAAAAGAAAGAAAGCTTAAAGCAATTTGAAGGACCCTGTACCAATATGTGAGCCTGGATCAAAAATGGCAGCAGAGTGGGATGGAGAGCATGAGAGAGCCTGACACAGGGCATCTCTTAACCTCCATGTCTTCCAAATGTCATGAAAGTGATTCAGAGGCTGTCAGGCATGCTGTAGGCATCTCAGTGAGCATCTGAGTATGTCAGCCAAGAGAAAGCCACTGTGTGGGGTGAGTGCATCCCATAGCAATGCTCTGAGATGGACACTCCAGAATCACTGGCCAAACATAAACTTAGTTGAGTTTCAGGGGACTCAATGCGGAGGGAACAGCTGAATTTTCCAGGAGCTATACTCACACTGGTCCATACAGAGAGACTTTCTGTAATTTATAGCTACTGGATGAAGTCCACAGGCCAGTCAAAAAAATGAAGAACTCTATCCAATATTCTGTGATGGGAATAGACTCTGAAAGAGAATGGACGTGTGTGCATGTAAAACTGAAACACTTTGTTGTACAGCAGAAATTATCACAATCTTGTAAATCAACTGAATTTCCTTAAAAATTTAAATAATGAAGAAATAAAAATGACATGTTTGGTGAAGATCAGCAAGAGCCTCTGGAACAGGAACACACAGAGAAAAGATATCCCTTCTTTTCTACCATGAGATGACATGAGTGTTCCCTGTGCCAACTGGAGGCCACCAAAGGAGAAGCAAAGAAGGGAAAGGGTGAAGGACTTTAAAATATAAGAAGTTTCTCAAAAGAGACCTGTTGATCTAAGGGCAGAGGACTTAGATAAAACCTCAAGTAATTGTTTCAGTATTTTTTCTACTAACCAACAAAAAATGGTAGGGGAGAAGAGAGGTGTCCAGAGCAAGAAGAAATTCATTGAAAAAAATCCTGAGGAGTTCCCGTTGTGGCTCAGTGGTCATCGAATCCGACTAGGAACCATGAGGTTGCGGGTTCGATCCCTGCCCTTGCTCAGTGGGTTAAGGATCCGGTGTTGCCGTGAGCTGTGGTGTAGGTTGCAGACTTGGCTCGGATCCTGCATTGCTGTGGCTCTGGCGTAGGATGGAAGCAACAGCTCCGATTCGACCCCTAGCCTGGGAACCTCCATATGCCGCAGGAGAGGCTCAAGAAAAGGCAAAAAGACCAAAAAAAAAAAAAAGTCCTGAAAGTGATACTCTATGTGTGTATTGTAGTTGTAAAGGACAAATTCCAACTTTTGCATCATAAATGTATTTCTATTCACTAGCGGGGACACCAGGCATGGTCTACATAGGCAAAGAGTTGTGATTTTCAAATATGGTGCTTCTTTCACAAACCAAACAACCAACAACTTTCTTTTTGGCATGCTAATGGTCACATTTTGTCTTTTAAAGGAACTGGAAAATTTACGTAGATTCCCAAAATTATACTGTTGAAACTCCCTGTGCCTGACCTTGAAGATCACCAAGCATTAGTCTAACCTTTGTACAGATGGAGGAAATGGGAACTCAGCTTGTAAGACTGCTGGGCAAATAATCACGTTCTCTTATCCTGGTGACTCCCATAGCAATCACCCATCTGATCTGGGGTTGGGGGTGGACAGGGGTGGGGTGGGGAGATGGTCTGCTCACTTCTTGGCTCTTCTTCCCAAGCACAAAATAGGCACTTTCCTGAAAATTCCTCAAGGCAACGGTCACTTCTTATGACATCTTTAGGGACTTGGTGATAGAAGATGCATTGTTACATGTTGATTCATTTCCAATGTTAGGAACTCTGTCTTTAAAACATCAATTTCTTTTTGCTTCTAAGATATTATATTTGGCAATTGAATTGTCAGTGTTCATTTAACAAACCCTTGAGTAAAGTACAATTATACCCTTTTTAGAGACCTAAAACTTGAAGTGGAGGTGGATATTTTTGGTATGTATGTATTTGGATTGACTATAGAGCCTGAAGTGCTGTTGGAAAAAAATTACTAAGCTTTAACAAACTTTACGCATGACTTGATTGCAGTTGTACAGCCAAAGAAAACAAATATAGTTCCTAATTAATTCGCCTTAGAATAGCAACTATTTGTTTAAAATAAGCAGTTTAGTGAAAATTATAGATAATGGTTTCTAGAATTTTCAGTGTGTGGCTTTGTTATCATTTCAACCTTTCTAAAGTGACTTTATTTTTTAAACTTTGTCTTCCTAGGCTCTGTACTATACTTGGAATTTTTCTAAAACTGTGCTTTTACTATTTCATTTTGATGTTATTCTGTGATTTTACTTAATGTCATAGCTCAGGAAAAATAACCTAGTGAAAAAATATTTATTTTTAACTCTTTGTTTAGATGCTTCATTTTATATATTTCTTGTGTCCAGATTTTTTTTAAAAGGAGATATGAGATTAATTTTTCTGCACAGTTTTCCTCCTTGGCCATTTTCACATTTAATTGTGGCCACAGTTCCCTCTTAAATTAGATTTAGCACTTTATATAAATTCTAATAATGTTTAATCACCTATGCTATCTTGAATTATTTGTCATTTAGTCAATACATCATACATCAAATCAATATCTACCATCAAGAAATACAAAAATGGGAAAATGGGAGTTCCCATTGTGGCTCAGTGTTAATGAACCCGACTAGTATCTGTGAGAATGTGGGTTCGATCCCTGGCCTTGGTCAGTGGGTTAAGGATCCAGCATTGCTGTGAGCTGTGGTGTAGGTCACAGATATGGCTCAGATCCCATGTGGCTGTTGCCTTTGCTGTGGCTGGCAGCTGTAGCTTTGATTCAACCCCTAACCTGGGAACTTCCATATGCCATGGGTGCAGCCCTGAAAAGACAAAAGAAAAGTATAAGACCCCTTTCCTCCCTTAAGGGAGGGATCTAACTTAAGACTGTGTGCACACACACGTAAGAACTATCCACATGAAGAATTATAGCATGTGTCAATTGAGTGAGAGGACTGGATAAAGTTATCTCTAAAATGTTTTAAACTCTATAATCCTGGAATTGTATCACTGAGTTCATAAACAAGGAGTGCTCTAGCTATTCTCAGAGGAGAGTCATCATTTGGCACAATATTCACCTAGAAACTTCTCTGCAGTAGGGAGTACTTAGAAACTCATATTCTCAGGATTGGACTACAGAGGTTATTTGGGTCAATACCTCACTAGAGGCTTCAGTTTTCTCTTTTATACCTTTAGTTAGTGGAGGCAGTTGTTTAACATTCAGGTAAATACAGAACAATGCAGATGACAAATTAGGCAGAAGAGATGCTTTGAATAAATGTCGCAGCATGAATGCATACGAACAATGGTGAGATTGTAGCCAGCAGCCAGGAGTCACTGGAGTCAAGGGTGAATGCTGGGAAAGCAGTAAAAATAGAGCTAAAGGGGAGATGGGAGTAAATTAGGAAGGGCATTGAATACAGGGTAAGGAATTCACATTGTATCTTACAGACTGACATTTCTAAAATTTGGGGGGCATGCGTTTTGAATTGGGCAATCCGATATTTTTAAATACTTGTTCAAGGAAAAATATTGAGAAAAATATCAGATATTCTAATAAAAGGGAGGTTCTGTCAGAATACCACAAGGATCAAGGGAAGAAGTAGGCATTTGTGGGCAGTCTTTGGTATTTCAATCTGTGTGGTTTCTAGCCAACTCCCCCAAATGAATGAGATGTGGCAGTGAAGAGGGATATGCTGAAAGCTTCTAATCATTCATATTCTCTTTAATCTGGGGTATGTGAAAAGCAAGAAAGTGACTGGAGTGTCAGCCCTCTTATGCATTCCAAATGTGTTAGTCAACAACAGTGGAGAGAAGGAAGCCCACAAAGAATGTGGTGATGTGGTTTTATGATCCATCTGGCAAAGGTCTGTGATCAGCCTGCTGGAAAACCCACCTCTAGGCAATATGGCACCTTTGGAAGTTTTGAGCAAGGAATGGATATAATCACAGTGGTTTAACTTGACTTTTAAAGATTGAAATATTGGAAATGTGGAAACCAGTTGAGAAGCTATTTTATGAGTTGAAATAAGATGTGATAAAGGTCTGGACAAAGGGGAAAAAAAATCAGACTAGGGAGGAAGGAACCACTGCAGATAACTCTAGAGAGATAATTGATATGACTTGACTGGTTAGAGGCATAATTGTCCAATGGAACTGGCTTTTCTTTTGAACAAAATAGACCAAACAGGTTTGAATCTCAGGTCCAATGTGTCCTAGTGATATGGTCTTGGCAGTTCCCTTTACCTTCTTAATCCTCACGTTCCTCATCTGTCAAAAAGGAATAATACCATCTAACTTGAAACATTGTAAGGATTAGAGAGAATATACAACTCTGTGGCTAGAATGGAAATAGTGGTGATCATCATTTATTAATGTTATGTGTGGGGAAAAGAAGGAAAGAAGAGATGGGAAGATGGGAGATGAATCATGTCTTGCACCCCAGGAACTAAGAGAATTGTGCTGTAGAAAGAACAGGTGAGCCAAAAGTTGAGTTACTTCAAATTTATTTATGACATTCAATGACAGTTTTCTTAATTTGTCCTTATTAATAGTTGAGCAGTATATTTTTGAATATGAATCAGAGAGATCCCTCTAGAATAAAATAGGCAAAATAAACAGAATAGGTATTGGAACACTGAACTAGTTGACAAAACTAAATGGTGGAGAGGAAATCTAATTTTAGTGGAATACCCACTAGACCACTTTGCATCTTACCCATATACTGAATGTTTAATGCAGATATAGCTAAATATACAATGCGTTTCTACATTGTACTTCGGCAGATGACTTTTAAGACTTACCATTGAAATTGCAAATACTTGGGGAGACGATCATTAGGCCCGTGTTAGAAATATGTTTCAGAAAGCAGTTCGTAGGTCTGTTGAATCTGAAAATTAAAGGACTATAGAAAACCATGTCTAAATAAGAAGGTAGCCAGGAGCCTAGGTGTTCCCATCTTGGTTCAGGCATCAAAATAATTTTCAGAAGATATATTAATGCATGACATAGTTTATGATTTTGCATAGAGCTACTTAGGAAAAAAAAACATTTTTAAAGAACGCAGTTGTGTAGAATTTTGGTCTTTTTATCTCGAGGATTAATAGGAATTTCTCCATCACTTCTTTTAAGACATTTTATCATGTGTAGTGAATTTTGTTAAAAGAGCAAGTTCTGAAAAGCTCTGACAGCCTCTTCAGCAAAAGATCTAGGATTGTCAGCCATTGATGCAAAGACCTGAATCTGCTTTGACACTCTAGAATAGGCTTCTGGCAATGTTATGTCTTTCTTCAGTTGTTTGGATAAATCACACAGCTCAGAAACTGCATCATACATTATGCCGAAGTCATAAACAAATGCTGCTGAGGTAAGGGTATTCCTTAGTCCACTGTACTTTGCTCAGGGTTTTGAAACTATGGATGTGTCACTTGAATACATCAGTAAACATTTCTCCAGCGTTTGGAGATGCATTCAGAATGGCTTTTATAGATCTTTTTATTTGAGTCACCTGAAAGAACTCAGCATGACTAATTTTAAGTGGCCATATTTTTTACCAGTAAGATAGTAATGTAAACTATTTATGAAAAAGATGTATCTGTGAAAAAAAAAGCCTTACATCTCATGGAGTTTAGTGGGGCTATGTGGTAAACAGAATAACGGCCCCCCCTCCCAAGATGTTCACACCTGCAATTTTATTTCTGGAACCTATGAACATGTTAGGTTATACAGCAAAGAAGAATTAAGTTAGTGAAACGAGTGAAGGTTGCTAATCAGCAGACCTTAAAATAAGATTATCCTAGTTCGTCCTAGTTTATTGATGTAGGCCCAATTCATTACAAGTGTTAAATGTCTAAGAGGGAAACAAAAGAGTTGATGTCAGAGAGACACGATGTGAGAAAAGACTCAACGGGCCATTGTTGGCCTTAAAAATCTATGGGAGCCATGAGCCAAAGAAAGTAGGGAGCTGGAAAAGACAAGAAATCAGTCTTCCTTAGAGCTCCAGGAAGAAACACAGCTTTGTGGACACCTTGATTTTAGCCCAATGGGATACATTTTTGGACTTCTGACTTCCAGAATAATAAAAGAATTCATATGTGTTATTTTAATCCACTAAGCTTGTGGTAATTTGTTATAGCAGCAATGAGAAACTGATTCATATATGTGTCTGGATAATAAGGAAACTTCTGAATTCCTCTCAAATTTTAACTACTTTGAAACAAAGTTAATATATTCCATAAAATTACAATATTCAATTTTAGCTTTATAAAAATCTTCATATTTTAAGCAGTAACTTAAATATATACAACATTCTTCAACTTTTCCTTTTCATGAATTTATGTCTTATTTTCAGAATCTACTGCAATATCCAAAAATATTTTTGGGTATGTTCTGTTAAATTTTATCTCTTTTCTGTTTATCCAGAAAAGAAATTGGTAATTGAAGTGAATTCAAAATGATTGATAATTAACATATAAGTCATTTTGGGTTTCAGAATGCATTTTCAACAAAGTATATTGTTGAAATAAAATAGAAAAGTAATATACTAAAGGTATTTTGGTCTACACCTAACTCTATTGTACATTGATGATTTCTATTGATATAGAGGTATCAATAACGTTCTGGGAGCTATAGTAAAGTGATCATTCTCAGAGTTCCTGTGCTGGTACAGTGTAAACAAATCCAACCAGGGACCGTGAGGTTGCGGGTTCGATCCCTAGCCTCTCTCAGTGGGTTAAGGATCTGGCATTGCCATGAGCTGTGATGTAGGTCACAGATGTGGCTCGGATCCGATGTTGTTGTGGCTGTGGTATAGGCTGGCAGGTATAGCTCGAATTGGACCCCTAGCCTGGGAACCTCCATATGCCACAAGTGAGGCCCTAAAAAGCAAAAAAAAAAAAAAAGAGAAAAGAAAGAGTCATCATTCCCATCACTATTCCATAGCTGCCACCTAGGAATATTGGGAAAAAAATCAGAAAAATATGACACTTTGGAGTTGTAGCCTACAAGACAGATTGGCCTTTTTCAAACATGTTTTGCAACTATAATTAAGGAGACCAGAGGATCTTCTAAATTGGATATCATTTTTACACATTTTTATGTTGCATTATTATGAGACATTATTTCTTTAAAAATCTTTTTACTATGGAAAGCTTCAAACAAATACAGAACTAAACAAAATAGTATAATAAAGCCTTGTGTATGTATCACCAAGGTTTTTTTTAATTTTTTTTATTTTTTTTATTTTCCCACTGTACAGCAAGGGGGTCAGGTTATCCTTACATGTATACATTACAATTACATTTCCCCCCCCTCCTTTCTTCTGTTGCAACATGAGTATCTACACAAAGTTCTCAATGCTATTCAGCAGGATCTCCTTGTAAATCTATTCTAAGTTGTGTCTGATAAGCCCAAGCTCCCGATCCCTCCCACTCCCTCCCCCTCCCATCAGGCAGCCACAAGTCTCTTCTCCAAGTCCATGATTTTCTTTTCTAAGGAGATGTTCCTTTGTGCTGGATATTAGATTCCAGTTATAAGTGATATCATATGGTATTTGTCTTTGTCTTTCTGGCTCATTTCACTCAGGATGAGATTCTCTAGCTCCATCCATGTTGCTGCAAATGGCATGATGTCATTCTTTTTTATGGCTGAGTAGTATTCCATTGTGTATATATACCACTTCTTCCTAATCCAATCATCTGCCGATGGACATTTGGGTTGTTTCCATGTCTTGGCTATTGTGAATAGTGCTGCAATGAACATGTGGGTGCACGTGTCTCTTTTAAGTAGAGTTTTGTCCGGATAGATGCCCAAGAGTGGGATTGCGGGGTCATATGGAAGTTCTATGTATAGATTTCTAAGGTATGTCCAAACTGTTCTTCATAGTGGCTGTACCAGTTAACATTCCCACCAAGAGTGCAGGAGGGCTCCCTTTTCTCCACACCCCCTCCAGCACTTGTTATTTGTGGATTTATTAATGATGGCCATTCTGACTGGTGAGAGGTGATATCTCATGGTAGTTTTGATTTGCATTTCTCTTAAAACCAGCGATGCTGAGCATTTTTTCATGTGTTTGTTGGCCATCTGTATATCTTCTTTGGAGAAATGTCTATTCAGATCTTTTGCCCATTTTTCCATTGATTGATTGGCTTTTTTGCTGTTGGATTGTATAAATTGTTTATATATTCTAGAGATTAAGCCCTTGTCGGTTGCATCATTTGAAACTATTTTCTCCCATTCTGAAAGTTGTCTTTTTGTTTTCTTTTGGGTTTCCTTTGCTGTGCAAAATCTTTTCAGTTTGATGAGGTCCCATGGGTTTATTTTTGCTCTAATTTCTATTGCTTTGGGAGACTGCCCTGAGAAAATATTCCTGATGTTGATGTCAGAGAGTGTTTGCCTATGTTTTCTTCTAGGAGTTTGATGGTGTCCTGTCGTATATTTAAGTCTTTCAGCCATTTGGAGTTTATTTTTGTGCATGGTGTGAGGGTGTGTTCTAGTTTCATTGCTTTGCATGCAGCTGTCCAGGTTTCCCAGCAATGCTTGCTGAATAGACTTTCTTTTTCCCATTTTATGTTCTTGCCTCCCTTGTCAAAGATGAATTGACCATAGGTATCAGGGTTTATTTCCGGATTCTCTATTCTGTTCCATTGGTCTGTCTGTCTGTTTTGATACCAGTACCACATGACTGTGGCTTTGTAGTATTTCTTGAAGTCTGGGAGAGTTATGCCTCCTGCTTGGTTTTTGTTTCTCAGGATTGCTTTGGCGATTCTGGGTCTTTTGTGGTTCCATATAAATGTTTGGATTGTTTGTTCTAGTTCTGTGAAAAATATCATGGGTAATTTGATAGGGATTGCATTGAATCTGTAGATTGCTTTGGGTGGTATGGCCATTTTTACAATATTGATTTTCCCAATCCAGGAACATGGAATATCTTTCCATTTCTGTACATCTTCTTTGATTTCTTTGATTAAAGTTTTATAGTTCTCGGCATATAGGTCCTTTACCTCCTTGGTCAGGTGTATTCCGAGGTATTTGATTTTGTGAGGTGCAATTTTAAAAGGTATTATATCTTTGTATTCCTTTTCTAATATTTCATTGCTGGTATACAGAAATGCAACTGACTTCTGAATGTTAATCTTATATCCTGCTACTTTGCTGAATTTATTAATCAGTTCAAGTAGTTTTGGGGTTGAGTCCTTAGGGTTTTCTATGTATAGTATCATGTCATCTGCACACAGTGACAGTTTTATCTCTTCTCTTCCTATATGGATACCTTTTATTTCTTTTGTTTGTCTAATTGCTGTGGCTAGGACTTCCAAAACGATGTTGAAGAGCAGTGGTGAGAGTGGGCATCCCTGTCTTGTTTCAGATTGGAGTGAGAAGGCTTTCAGTTTTTCCCCATTGAGTATTATATTTGCTGTGGGTTTATCATAAATGGCTTTGATTATATTCAGGAATGTTCCCTCTATACCCACTTTGGCGAGGGTCTTGATCATGAATGGATGTTGGACTTTGTCAAATGCTTTTTCTGCATCTATTGAGATGATCATATGATTTTTGACTTTTTTTTGTTAATGTGGTGTATGATGCTGATTGATTTGCGAATGTTGAACCATCCTTGTGAACCTGGGATGAACCCAACCTGGTCATGGTGTATAATTTTTTTGATATGTTGTTGGATTCGGTTGGCTAAGAGTTGTTGAGAATTTTTGCATCTATATTCATCAATGATATTGGGCGATAGTTTTCTTTTTTGGTGGTATTTCTGTCTGGTTTTGGAATGAGGGTGATGGTGGCATCCTAGAATGTCTTTGGGAGTATTCCTTCTTCTTCAACCTTTTGAAAGAGTTTAAGGAAGATGGGCACCAATTCCTCTTTATATGTTTGATAAAATTCGCCTGTGAAGCCATCTTTGGTCCTGGACTTTTATTTGTAGGGAGTGATTTTATGACCTCTTCAATTTCATTTCTAGTGATCGGTCTGTTCAGTTGGTCTGTTTCTACTTGATTCAGTTTTGGCAGGCTGTAAGATTCTAGAAAATTGTCCATTTCTTTGTATCACCAAGGTTTAACAATGATTTACTCATGGCTAATCTTGTTTCAGCTATCCCTCACTTATTTTTCTCCTCACTACTTACTCACTTTAAGCAAATTCTACATTCATTTAATTTATCCATATATTTTAGTATATCTCTTTAAAATAAATGATACTTCAATATAAATGTACTACTATTTTCATACATTAAAAATCCTAATAATACCTGATTATCA
This sequence comes from Phacochoerus africanus, assembly GCF_016906955.1. NCBI lineage: Eukaryota > Metazoa > Chordata > Mammalia > Artiodactyla > Suidae > Phacochoerus > Phacochoerus africanus. Next base: position 44,408,379 of record NC_062556.1, on the reverse strand, counting down.
TCAAATATCCAGGTATATTCAATTTCTATTTGTCTTACAAATATCATTTATTTTTTTTTTTTGGCAGCATGTTTGTTTTAACCAGAATCCAAATGAAAGTTTCTACATTATGAGTGATCAACGTCTACTATAAGTATCTTTTATTTATTTATTTTTTGTCTTTGTGTCTTTTCTAGGGCTGTACCTGTGGCATATGGAGGTTCCCAGGCTAGGGGTCTAATCAGAGCTGTAGCTGCAGGCTACTCCAGAGCCATAGCAACAAGGGATCTGAGCCTCATCTGCAACCTACACCACAGCTCATGACAATGCCAGATCCTTAGCCCACTGAGCGAGGCCAGGGATCGAACCCGCAACCTCATGGTTCCTAGTTGGATTCATTAACCACTGTGCCACGATGGGAACTCCAGTATCTTTTAATCTATAGATCTCCACCTATGTCTTTCTTTTGCCTTGTAATTTATTTGTTGAAGAAGCTATGTCATGTATGCTGTAGAGTATCCTCTCTCTGTATTTTTTGAATTACATTATGGCATTAAAGATTCTTTTCAGTCAAACTTTTGTCAAGCTCTTTTTGACCAGGCCTCTTCCTTGGGCTCTGTCCTTGGCCCACATTGTACCATTTTAGTAAGAATCTTGCTGGATCAGTTTTTGAAAAGCCCCCACCACTGATATCTGATCAAATTCCTCATCCCCTACCCTTACTCTCTTGTCACCCCGGCCTGCCTTTGGCAAGAATACTATCACATCAGTTTAGCTAGATTCTCCTTACCTCTAATATTTTCTCTTGGTAATTTTCCACCTACAGCCCCCACCCCACGCCTTGGTTATGCAACTTTACTTGTTGTAGTTGTCCTTGAAATCAAGCCCAGTTCGACACTGAGGTCTCTTTTCCCCTTTTTAATATTTCTGGAATAAAATTTACCTTCACTACTATTATTTCCATCTAGCTGTTGTTTTCTTTGACAGTAGTGGTACTTGGTAAATTTTAATTTTTGCATCATAATGAATATATTCTGCTTTAGATTTTCAATTCATATGCCTTACTTCTTCCAAACATCTAAACTTCAAAGATAATGCTGAAGCACCAAATTTAGAAAGAAACAAGAATTCTTCCCCTCAGAATTTTCCAAAATAAGTAGACTAAATCAAATATTTAGTCATTCTCAGTGAACACGACTACCAGAGGAAAATGGTATAAATGTTAGCTAAGTTTCAGATCTTAACCCAACCAATTCCTATCTTTGTAACCTTAGACAATTTATGAAAACTCATTGAGGATCAGTTTCTACATCTGTAAAAGAAGGCTAACACTATTTGTATTATTAGAATAAAGCTAAGTTAGTGTAAAATAAAAAAGCTACCAAATATAATGGCTTAAAGATATAGTTTATTATGTAGTTCTGAGATGAATGATCTAAGGTTTCAAGGCAACTGTAACTCCACATGGTGATTCAGGGACCCAGGCTTCTTCCATTAGGTTATCCTGCCAATCTCTAGAGTGATATTGTCATATGCATGATAGAAGTGGAATAGTCGTCATTGTCTGAGTCCCTGTGAGTATGAAAGTAACAGATATTTTGAAGGAGGAAAACCCTATATGCCTGAAATTTCATACATCACTTCCACTCAAAGTCCCTTTGCAAGAACTTCACCACATGGCCATATCTAACTGCTGCAAGGAAATCGGAAAGTAAAGTCTATCTGGGCAGATATTTGGAAAGAAAGGGTGATGGACTTTTCGTATCTTCCATTTTTTTATTCCATAGAATTATCATGAGGATCAAATAAGTTTATCTATAAAAAATGTTTCTATAATATTAGCACATTGCAACTAATCAAAAAGTGTTAGCTGGGCTACATGTTTGTTTTGTAAGTCAAATATCCTCTGATCTAAGCCTTATGAAATCAAGAGATAAAAGTATGTGTGACTAATGAACATAAGCATATATATAATGAGCAAATGAATGAAATATCTGAGAACTAGAGCTACTCTAGATTGAACAGACAGTAAGCTCTTACTCATAAAACAAACAATTTACTAGACACTTCATACTGCTTCAATAAACCTCCAAGAATTTAAATGAGTTAAGGAAGATTACCCCTGTTTTTGAGATGATAAAAATAAGTGTAAGAGAAATTGGTCAAAGATCACACATGTGGGTGATGGTGGAATAGCAATGGAGAAACTTGGACTAGAGTTGTTTTTATTCTTGATCTTTTAACATCAATTGCTCAGTTCCAAAAATGGGGGTGGTGACAGATCGGGAGATATTAAGAAGTAAGTCAATCGACACTTAATCATACATGAAAGCTTTTGATAGTGGGTCACACCATGAGAAGATAATTCCAAAGAGATGAAACGAGGACATCATATCCTTTATATTTCATCACCACCACCAGAGGGCTGAAAAAAGTGATTGCTAGAACTACAAAGTCTACTTGGCACTGTTTTGTTTTATTTATGGATTGTTTTAATGAAGCAGTTAAAAATCTATTTGGTCTCTCGTTCCAGAATGATCCCCCTGTTTCATAAATTATGACCTTGTCCATAAAATTTTCTGAATAATGGAGAACCTATAAAAGAACTTTCCTGAAAACAAACACATTCATAAAGCTAGTTAATCAGAAAGCTGTTGGTGAACCTCAGAAATTTCAAAAAGACATAGAAGAAAATGGTTAGGCCAAAAAAAAAAAAAAACAGGTTGATGGGTAAAATGTAATTTACTGTGAAATGAAACAATTGATAATATTGCATTTTTGCAGGATCGGTCCAATATATTTTCCAAATATAATTGTGTGTGTGTGTACCTCATCCCACTTTCTGCATACAATCTTTGTTCTTTATATATACTCCCAAAATACCAATGGGGCTTAAGATGAGCACTGAGTAATGGCAAAGATTTGTACAGTACAGGAGAAGAGGAAATAATATTTTGGGTAGAAGGAATAACATGAACAAATATGAAACAGTCATGTTATAAATCTGATATATAGGTCTGATCCTAAGGAGGGTTAATTTTGGAGGTTAAGGAGAAAAGTTGGAAGGCAGGACACACATTGGTTGAGGACATGGATCTTTTCAGTCATATGAGGTTGCTTCCTGGGTCTACTCTTAATACCTGTGTAATCTTGGATAACTTTCTTCCCATCCCAGGTGTTCGATTTCTTGTCTTTAAAAATGGGGATAGTAAAAATAAATAAATAAAATAATATAACAAAAGTACTTAGCAAAATGCCTGGTTTATAGTAAGCATCAAGTGGTAATAGCAGAATAGTAACAATATAACACAAAATTTCTAGGAGTTCCTGCTGTGGTGTGGTAAGTTAAGAATCTGACTGTAGTGGCTTGGGTTGCTGCACAGGTGAGGTTTGCTCCCTGGGCATGCTCATTGGGTTAAAGGATCCTGCAATGCTTCAGCTGAAGCTTGGATTTAATCCCTACCCTGGGAACTTCCATATGCTGCGGGCGTGGCCATTTAGCAACAACAACAACAATATATATATATAGTTTTATGCTTAAACAACAATGTCCTTCTATATAGCACAGGGACTATATTCAATATCCTGTGATAAACCATAATAGAAAGGAATATAAAAAAGAAAAAAAAGTCTTAGTTCTGGAATTGAGGAAATAATAATTGTCAGTTTTCTGAATAGTCACATTGTGAACACCCAACTCTTGCACATCTAAGATAGATTTTCTGGCACATAGATGTCATATACTTTGCAGTGGAAGTGCCTGTCACTAGCTGCTGGGCTAACTTGAGTGCTGGTCTCCTCACACTCCTCTTTCCTCTCAATATCCAGTCCTTATCATTTAAAATTTTGAAATGGGGAGTTCCCATCTTGGCTCAGTGGTTAATGAATCTGACTAGCATCCATGAGGATGCAGGTTCGATCCCTGGCATTGCTCTGTGGGTTAAAGATCCGGCATTGCCATGAGTTATGATGTAGGTTGCAGATGCGGCTCGGATCCTGTGTTGCTGTGGCTGTGGTGTAGGCCAGCAGCTGCAGTTCCAATTTGACCCATAGCCTGGGAAATTCCATATGCCATGGGTGTGGCCCTAAAAAGCAAATAAATACATAAAAATTTTTTAAAAATTACAAAAATAAATAAATAAATAAAATAAAAATTTGAAATGGATTACTGCTTAAGTAAGATCTTGAATTTTTAAAAGATGTATATATATATATCATATACAGTATAGTTGATTTATAGTATGGTGTCAATTTCTGCTGTACAGTACAGTGAGCCAGTTACATATATATATAATATTTCTTTTTCTCTTACTATCTTCTATCATGTTCCATCCAAGAGATTGGATATAGCTCCCTGTGCTATACAGTTGAATGGTTTTATTAAATCCTCTGGCTTTATTTACATTTATGCATTTCATTTCTTCTGGTGGTTTCAACTGATGTGGCCCTTGGATGGTGTACATTGCCAAAGTTAAGATCTATGCAGAGAAGGCAACCAGGAGGCATGTATTTTTTGCCCTGAGGGTCCTACACACACCCCAAGTTTCTGTGCCTGGACTTAGTCTCCTGAGCAGTCCTACAACCCCTCCTCCTGTGGCCTCTGTGCTTTTTTAGGTAGAGGAAGAGAAACCATGAATTACGCTTTCTTTTCTTGCCTTTTTTTCTTTCAGAGAATATTGAGATGGGGTAGAGGTCAATGGGATATTCTTTCCACACATGCTAAAGTACAATTGCTTCTCACTTCACTGTCTGATGGTTCTTTAAATCCAGGCACGAAGAAGATCCCAGTGTCTAGCTAGGATTATGACTTCCTCTAAGTTTGCAGGTCTGACATCAAGCTCTCTCAAGGCCTGTAGTGCTTGCAGAGTCAGAGTGGGTCAGCAGATATTTCAGCTTAGTGAGTATCCAGCCAAAGAACTTCCATTATTGTAGAAAGCTCTGGTTTCTAGGAGTGATTCTCTTCCCCAGTGTGATTTGGTGGGAAAAGAGGCCACCCTGACCTTCTTCCCCAGAGGAAGAGGTGAAAAAACTTCTCATCTCAAACACTATACTAGTCACCAGGCAGAATATGACTAATTTCCCCTCTCCAGTTGGTTCTTAGATGGCCAGAGACATTGTGATAGCTAGTAATGGTGGAACCCATTCTACCCCTTCCTTAGTGAGCATCAGTGGATTTTTTTAAGAAAGGAGACTTTTGAGTACCTTATCCATCTGAACTTTGGGCAGGAATGACCAATTCCAGGACATGCGAAAAATCCCACTCAATGTTCTATTAAAGTATTATCAAGCTTCTATTTTTTAGCTCTGTCCCATGAGATATATATGATTGGTACCCCAATTTTAGAGATAAGGAAACAGCGGTCTCTTGAAGGTTAAGAAACCTGGCTTTGATATACAGTCGGTAATTGGCTTTGCTAGGATCGCGAATTGTGTTTATCATCCTCTGAAACCACTTTCACATTTCCACTATGACGTTTTATTTCAACCACTAAATCTATGTAGTCTCTGTAACTTTAATTTTTAAGCCAAATCTATAGAATTGAAAAATTATATTCAGTAGGTCCATGATTTAATCAGATTCTCTCAGTTAAAATACAAGATATAAATCTTGAATTATTAGTATTTTACAAGTAAACAAGCAACATCTGATAGATTTCCACTTATATATTATTTATAGACTCAATTTTAAAGAGAGTGGCAATGCTCATAAAATAGAGAAAGCAAATAACCATGTGCGCAGAGTGAATCTGCCTCTATATAGTTGATAAGTCAGGGGCGAGTTGTTGCTATCTATCACTGAGCTGTTTGGCTTTAAGAAATAAAAGTGATCATCTCATTATAAATTCTTGGAAATAAACATCTATTTAAAATAATTTCTTCAGTTGGCCTACACTTGGCATTTCTCTGCTAGAAAAAAAAATTAAAGGTAAGGATTAGCAAAAGCAGAGAAAGAAAAACAGTGTCACTTAGGTTGTTAGGAATATATATTAGCAATTCTCCTTAAACACAAATGCTTTAGGTATGACTATTTAAGACATTTAGAAATATTTGGCAATGTGTTCCTTCTGGCTTTTGGTTGCATTTTTCTATCATGCAAGTAAAATAATTATTTCAAGCTTCCTGGTGGTTGGTTCTATAAAAGCAGCCCAGGAAGAGAATTCCAGCACCACAGAGAAGTAATTAATGTGGATCACAGGCGCTACCTGCATCCAGCTGCCAGTCAGAATGAGGGCAGTTTGCCTTCGGCACACATGCATTGTGGTGGACAATTGACTCTTAGAGTTCATGTGATGAATTGAAAATGGAATACTTTCACCTTGACTGAAATTCCCATTTTGCAAAGAAGGAAAAATTTATGATAGATATGTAGGTAGTAATTAGTAAGCTAGATGGATGGATAGGAGGGAGATAGGTAGGTAGGTACGTAGGTAGAAAATTACTTTGTAGGTATCTTTATACTGAGTTCAGATGTACTTGTAACGTCTTATGAAGAATTATCAAACCAGCAAACGTGGAGGATCTTTGATGAATACAAAGAAATGTAAGACCTCCAAAGAATTTGTGTGGATGGGAAGTAATATGTAAACACACCAAGAATTAAGTGGTGAAGACTTACCTATCATTTTAAGATAAACATTGGGCTATTGTCATAAAAGAGTGCAAGCAAATGTGTATTCATTGAAATCAGTTCAGAAGTATAATCACTGTTGCATCTATTATCTATGTATCATCAATCTGTCATCTATTATCTCTGTCTACTTTTTTCTCTCTGTCATCTATCTATCCCTATCTATCTATCTATCTATCTATCTATCTATCTATCTATCTATCATCTATCATCTATCTCTCTATCTACCTATCTATCTAAACTATATGTCTTTCTACCTCTGTATTTTATTGTGGAAATGGACCTTGTACCAACAATAGTTGGAAGGTTTAGTTTTCTCTTCTGAGAGCTGAACAATTCTCTCTTGAAAAGAAGCCCTTACTTTCAGTAAGATTTATCAGGTTAAAAAAAGGTTTTGATTTAATATTTGAAGATGGAGTTAATCTCCTGCTGTGCTTTAAGCATTTGAAAACCTGCTGCAAAGTGGCATTTCAAAGACAGCTTAATATTAAATTCAGTTTGCAATATTCATATCTAATTGTTATAGGATGCGTTGTTCTGTTAATAAGTAGCAGAATAACAGTGTTATTATGTTTGGCTTTCACAGGCATTTTTAGACCTTTGTCAAAGGATGCTGTTCTTGTAAATGTGTAGAGAAACATTTATACAAACATGAACCTTTAGAGTTTAAAAGAATATGGATTGTCAGTTTTTATTCAGCTAAGATATTCTTGAATTGGTGCTGTATTTTCTTATCTTAAGTGTCTAGCTCTAAGTTCAAATCCACTGTATTATAATATAAAAATACCAATGAAGATAATGTAATACATGCAAAAAATATGCCATCTCTTCTAGAACATGATAAAATAACTTACTGAAGCCTAGGTATTATAAGTTAATTATTTTGAGTAGAATGGAGATATTGATTGACATTTTTCTTTTATTTCAGCTGTTCTGTGTGTTCAGAGTATCTTTTTAACCCCCTGAACAGCTAAAAAAAAAAAGTCTTATGTTAGAATACTACTTTTATCTGGAGAAGAAAAAAAACGATTGAGCATACAGTCATTATTAATCATTAATAACATGACAGAAAAGTTGACTGCAGTGGGAAAAATCAAGTCAGTTTTATTATTCATTAAGACATCCTGAAGGAGCTAACTTTTCATAGAAAGGATAGACAATAGAATTATAATATTTCACATTTATGATGTGAAATATGACCATGTGCTAACCTGCTTTGCCTTTTTATAATCAGAATTTCCCAATGATTTATGCTAATTTAAATGATATTATTATCATCTATCAGCATCACCATTCAGACTTTGTTGTTCAGGTTTTTTTTTTTGCATCACATAAATGTTAATAATTTCACCTTTTCAAAGGAAATAACTTATTCTAATGTGAGATTTCAAAACTTGTTAACTATTAGTATAACCATTAAAATTATTTTAAGTGATCTTCTCAATGTCTCACATTTGATCAGGGCATAGTTTCTATTTAGACACAAAGAGTTTTTGACCATAACTTTGGCTTCTGAAATGGTTATTTTTCTATGGTAATAGCACAGATATGTAATTCATCTCCACTTATAGTCAAGTTTGTGCTCATTATCACTTAGTTTTACTATGAAAGTTATCTGAAGAAGTTGCTTGGCTTCACAGCAAAATGACAAATAGTTCATTCAGTTTATGAAATGAAGGTAATGAAATTTTAATATCTGCTTTACTTTAAGGGTTTATAATATAATATTTGGGTTCATTTATAATTTTTACACATTTTTTTTCTATAGATGATATTACCTCCTAGTTAAAAGGAAAGATGAAGGTCATCCAATATATTTTTCCTCATTTTATCCTTTTTCAATTTTTTAAGCTTTCACTTTTTTTCTGTCTCTCCTCCTTCAGGAAAATAAATATTCAACCTATCCATCCATTCTTCTGTGAAATTAACACCTTACTCATTGTCTTCTCTCCTATTCCTTTAGACCCTCAAATACTTTCTTCTAAATACTTAGCCTGTCATCCTCTGGGTTTCTTCATTCCTTTAGCTTCCCACTTTATTTGATTTCCTCTCTGGCCAAACTATTGAAAATTCGATTCCATTGCCTCTATTGACTTTACATTCACTCTTAACCCACTTCAATGGGACTTCTCTTCCTAACTCCTTGCAATATAGACTGGGTTGTTCCCAGACTCCATTGAACATTTCCAAGAGGAGGAATAACAGTCTCAGGTGTGTATGAAAAAAGAATCACTCTATTTTTATGGCTGAGTAGTATTTCATTGTATGTATGCACCACATCCTCTTAATCTGTTCTTCTGCTGATGGACATTCAATTTATGTCCATGCAGCAACATGGATGCAACTAGAGATTATCATACTAAGTAAAGTCAATCAGAAAAGTGAAAGACAAATACAATACCATATCACTTATATGTGGAATCTAAAATATGGCACAAATTATATCTACAAAAGAGAAACAGATCACGGACACATAGAGCAGACTTGTGGTTTCCAGGGAGGAAGGAGTGAGATGTATGGGGAGTTTGGGGTTAGTAGATGTAAACTATTACATTTAGAATGGATAAACATTGGGATCCTACTGTACAGCACAGGAAATTATGTCCAATCTCTTGAGTTACAACATGATGGAAAATAGTATGAAAAAAAAAAGAATGTTTATATGTATGACTGGGTCACTTTGCTGTGTAGCAGAAATTGAAGGAACATTGTAAATCAACTATACTTTAATAAAAAAATTTTTTTTTTAAAGAATCAGTCTAGTTACTGAGGCAACAAGACCAGTTGTGGGAAGACAAGTTAGGAAAATTTCCCAAAGATCTAGGAGCTAAAAGATGGTTATCTGAAAGGATGGGGCAGTGGAAATGACAAGAGACAGAGAACTCAAAGTGATATTAGAAGATAGAATTATAATATTGATTTACCTTGGCAACCATATAATGCCATCTGAATCCATAAAACACTCAGCTATAAAAAAGGACATAAATATACTTCTATTCTTCTTCTAGGTATTATATGAAAAAGAATTTTGAAAGTAAATTTTGCTACACAGTGTAAAGAGATAAGCAAGTTTCAGATTGGAAAATAAAGGACTCTCAAATTCATTCTTTCTTTCTATGGCTTTAACAAAAAATAGGAACAATACAAAAACCATCATGCTACTATGAAGTGGAAGTGAATTTTCAAACCAGAGCACAGAACCATTGTTTTATAGCTTACATAATTAATGTAGGCTATAAATTCCAACTTTATATTAGAAGTACTACATAAGTAAACCCAGCTCATATTTCTTTCTAACATACATTCATTTCAGATAGCAAGAAAAAATAATTTCTTTTATAAGCCATGAGAATTGAATTTGAGAATTAGTTTAGTTCTATACTGCATGTGGGTGACTCATAAAGTTAACACTCATCTTTGAATAATATTATGTCCGTAACAAAAGAATTAGCAGAATCTCATTAGCAAGTTACATTACGTAAAATTTACTGTATACAATCCTTGCTAATTCCTCCACTATTCTATGTGCTTTCTCCCTGACTTTATTTCTCCCATCACTAATTATTCAAGATATTTTATTAAGAAAAAAATTTGTCAAGGATTTTCCCTGCCCCAAATGCTGTGGCAATGCTGCAGACACAAATAGCAATTAGAGGCATCTTCTGTCTTTACTTTCAAAGTCTTCTGGCTGGAAAGTGTCTTCTCTCTGCCACAGGGTCTTTGCATAGACTGTCCTCTCTCTATATATAGAGCTCCCCCACTCCCTTGTCCTCTCTAGATATTCTTAGTTGGCTCTCAGAATGGCCTGCACTTTTCCTTTGAGGCATTTATCACAATTAAGTAATTATTCATGTCATTATTTATGTAATGGCTCTATCTCCTACTCTACTGTAAAAGCTGAGGGCAATAGATGTTTCCCTAAAGCCTAGCACAGTGCCTGGCATAGAGCAGCAGTTCAAAAATATTTGTGGAATGAATGGGTGGGCGAATAAAAGAACAAATGAGAGGGCAGATGGAAGTGGAAAAGGAGATAAACTTAGGACAGAACACCAAGGATTACTGATATTTCAGAGGCAGGAAAAGAAGAGGTGGAGATGCCTGAGAAAAATCTCTATAAAAATATAAGAAATAAGTAAATAAACTTCAAACACAGAGTTGCGATGTCAACTATCTATTAAATGTGATAAACCGTAATCTCATATGGGACTTGTTGCTTCATCCTCTCATCCTACTTAATTTATCTTTACAGCACTTATCAAATATTTTATCTACTTCATCCATCCATCCGTCCATCTGTCCCTCCATCCATCTACGGGTAAATTATTTTTGCAAATTTAATTATCATTATGTAAATTATATAAATTTTCTATTATCCTCTTGGGCCACATCAGAAATGATATTGGGGAATGTGTTCTACCTATTCTTAGTGTAATAAATTTCTCAAGGAACTTTCTGCTCAAGAAAGGTTGGGGGTTTGAGGATCATCTAAATTTCTAACAGTCACAACATTTTTAGGAACTCAGAGTCCAGGCTCAAAGTTTCTTTGCCAGTATAACTGTCAAAAAAAATTGATTCCAATTAGTTCTGCATGCCAATGACCACAACCACAGGTCCTTACTTCCCTCTCAATATTTTTTATGATTTTTTATTTTTTCCATTATAGTTGGTTTACAGTGCTCTGTTAATTTCTACTGTACAGCAAAGCGTCATACATATATACGTTCTTTTTTCCCACATTATCATGTTCCATCATAAGTGACTAGATATAGTTCCCAGTACTATACAGCAGGATCTCATTGTTTATCTACTCCAGATGCAATAGTCTGCATCTATTATCCCCAGACTCCCAGTCCATCTTACTCTCTTCCCCTCCTCCTTGTCAAACACAAGTCCGCTCTCCAAATCCACCAGTTTTTTTTTTTTTTTTCCCCTGTGGAAAGGTTCATTTGTGCCCTATATTAGATTCCGGATATTAGTGGTATCATATGGTATTTGTCCTTGTCTTTCTGAGTTACTTCACTTAGTGTGAGAGTCTCTATTTCCATCCATGTTGCTGCAAATGGCATTATTTTTGTTCTTTTTTTATGGTTGAGTAGTATTGCACTATAAATATATATATATATATCACATCTTCTTAATCAACCTTCCCTCTCAATTTGAAGGCGGCACCTCTTAGGTTTTTCAGCTGCTAAGTGAAACTTACACCTTAACCTGATCTTTTCCCTGAGTCAACTTAAACTGTTCTGGGGTTATAACAGTAGGTGCCAAGGTGGTTTCCTTGGTGTGATCTTTACCAAAAGACAAGATTTTAATCAGGTCTTGTTGTGCCCAGAACTATTTTTGTTTTCAAATGATTAACCTATTATGCTTAAATTATATGTCTCTCAATTTTTAGATCCTCTTGAATATCTTTTTTTTTCTTTCCTGGATTCAACTCTTCTTCTAATATCATGCCAAATGTAAGCCACTTGCACAAAAAGCACGCTTGGAACAATCTGTTCTTCCACTCTTTCCCTGATGCTGCAACTTCATTAAACATACATGATTCTTCACAGATCACAACAAGCAACAGTTTTACCAAGTATTTCGTTTCTGTAAAATATGGATTGCCATTCCCTTACTAACCTGGTCCAATTGCTAAGCCAATGCCACATATTTTAATTTTGTTGTTATTGGAACACTCTGCTCCTGGTGCAATTTCTGTATTAGTCAGAATAAATTAGGTTACGTTGCCATAGCAGGACCCCCCTAAATGTCAGAAGTGTAATCACCCACATTTGATTTCTGTCTCCTAAAATGTTCAGATAAGGGCCAGGGCGTCTAGGCACTCCATGTAGTAAGCAAGACTGCCTCAACCTCATGGCCATGTCTTCTCAATTTAGCACTTCACGCACAATTACCAAAGCAAGGGAAGAACATTCTGGGGCTGCATCCTCAATGTGGGAGTGAAGGCTACTGCTTGTCTGGCTCAGCATTGCCAGCCAGACTTAGAAGTTCAAGAGAATTAATGAACCTTGGACCCTCTTTGACTCATGGGACCATGCAGATTATGTTTTCCCCATTTCTTTCTTTAGACACAACTAACTTGATTTGTAGTTGATTCGGTTATTGGAGGAAATTCTTGCAAGATCAAGCAACTCCTCAGTTCCAGTTGACAAGAAACGCATCTTCATATTGAACCTCTCTCCTCCCTGCCTCTCTCCCCTTGTCCAGGACTTGTGCTCCCTGGATTTCCACACCCGAGAAAGTAACAGAAAGTAGACACGAAGACAGCATCCTAAGAAAGGACACTAAATTGCCTAAGAACGCAGCCGAACTCCTTAACCTATCATTTGCAATCCTTTCTGGTCCAGTCCTGTCAACCATGAAGTGCCTGTTATTCCCCCTCAGAAATCTCTGATTCTTCCATTTGGAAACAGAACCATTAAGGCACTTATTGTTTTTGTACTTGTATTATAACCTTAGGGTACATTTATACATTAATGCATTCAACAAATATTGACTGAGAGCCAGGCTTTATATTGTACATAAAATAAGAATTTAATCAGGGAGACAGAGATGCTGCTATACGGTAGGGGTAGGAACGATAAACCTGGTCACAATTATTCAGCAATTAAGTCCTGACACCAGAACACAACTCAGATCGACCTCAATTTCAGAGCCGCATTCTCATTTCAAAACTCCATTCATTCTCTCAAGTAAATATTTATGAATTGTTGAACTCTTACAATGTGAGTAGAGTGAGTTATTTATTTTCTACATTTGGGTCTGTGGGAATGTTGAAGTGTCCAGACAGCACATTTTTAGGGCATGTGATGGTGGAAGAAATTGCTAACAAGGTGCTATTCTGAGGACATCTATGAAACTCACATGCGAGAGTACATTTGAGGGAGAACAATTAAAATACTATATGTAGCTGTGTAAGAAAAAACATAGATTTTATTTTGGCAAAAATTCTTGCTTCCTTTCCACCTTCCTTTCTTTTCTTATTTCATTCACAACTACTCCAGTTCTTTGTGTGCTGTAACCTTGATCTTTATACCCTAAAGTAAGCTTTCTATTCTCAACATTGTAAAGCTCACTAAAAAACAACTAGTATATTCCAAAGGGAGTGAAAATGAAACTCTGACTCCTTTCTTTAAACAAAACAAAAAAAACTTGACGTTTTTTTACAGTGTTGCAAAATTCTTCTGCAGTGTCTCACTTAATTCCTCTGATGCTGTGATGCAAATATTAAAGCAAGATGAAAAAAATCAGCAAAAAAAACTGATGAGTGAAACATCATCCAATTTGGGTACAAAGCATACTTTCTTATGATTTTGTTATGGATTTAGTAGTTGCAGGGAATGAAAAATTTTCTTAATGTGAAATCTCTGGAAATAGAGCCTTCCAATCTAAAAGCTAATGCAGGAAACTTTTCTATCATTGGTAAATCGGTCATGTTTCTTATCTCTAGAAAAATATAAAATATTTCGCCATTATTTTATTGGTAATTTTTCTTACTTTTAATCTTCCTTTACTTTACTTACAGTAAAGTATTCTTAATAAGATAGAGAAAATAATTCCCTGAAATGCAGAGAAATAATTTCTTTAGTATATTCAGCCTGATTGTGGATTTTTTTTTTTTTTTTGGTAAAAGTGTTCACAGACTCACTAAAATGTAACTTCATTTTTAAAAGTAGAAACATGGCCCAATTAATTTTACAATTAATTCATTTGTTCTACAAAGCTTTGATTGTTTTTTTCTTTCTAAAGATTTTATGTAGGACAGTTAGAAAGGCAAGCTCTGAACTCAAGATGGGTAATTATTTTATTCACCAACTCTCCTAAATATAAATCTATACTAATAATAGGAAAATAAAAAATGACCATTAATATAGTTATCTATGAAACCAAACTACTCTTTGGCTGGACAACTATAAAGTTATAAGCCATCATGTCAGCGTCCCCTAATAATTGTTCTTGATTTTGGCAAAAAGTCTCATTATACTCACAGTATTTTAATTTTCACCGAGTGTTGAAATTGCTTGCTCTAAATAAGCTAGGTAACATCTGAAATAAGTAAATTATCACCTTTGTCTACTTCTAAGACAAACATGACCAAAATTGATACAAGGACAGAGGAAAGTGTGAAAATTGCAAGTAAAATTTTGAGAACACCCCAAGTGATGTAATACTAGAATGCCCCACCACATTGTCTAATCCAGAGGGTGTAAGCATCCAGGCAGGATTCAAGTTTTATAAATTTAAATTCAAGATGCAAGATACTAAACTTGGAGAACATTAGGGATTCTAGAATTTTAAGTTTTGTGTGATGGGATTTAGATTGGTTTTGTCATTTAAAATAAATAATTTGCATTCAAGGAAATTACAAAGCTCTTTATGGGGACTTGTAGGATTAGACTGTCTTTGGGGCTACAAACATGTTCTTGTTCACGTGGTAGCTGCAGAAAGTACCTTGGTTTACAATGTTTGACAATGTTGTATCGTTACGCTTTAGGCCACCAGGAAAGTCCTACCATGCAAATTTTATGTTATGTGTGCCCCAAAGTAATTTTTAGTGCATACCGTTACGTTTCCTTAGTAAATTTGTTAGGCTACATAAATCTATTGCAGGTCACATAAGATATGGGATTTACATTTGAGTCACTCACTTTCAGGTTGCAGATATAAATTTAACAATTAATAAACTTATGGTCTTCATTTTTAATCAGCAAAGAATAAATCATCTGGATAAGAATATTATAAGAATATAAAAAGGTTTGAGGAACACAGTGCTAAGTAATGTTTATTTAAGATTTTATTCAAAAGGAATAGCATAAAAGAGATCGCGCAGATAATTTTGCGTATAAATATAAGGGTCTGGAGCTTCAAAGAAATCTAATTCACTGCTAATTTTTCAAAGATGAAAAACAAAACATGTCAACCAGTCACATTACATAAATGGGCCACTAATGATAAATAATGAAACAGTTAGTTTTCTTTAGTGAACAATGACAACAAATTTTGGAAAGTAAACGTTTAATTTCATGTTGATTAAAAAAATAACGAGGTTTGAGTTCAGTATTTTAATGAGAATGAACTAATTTTGTCTTTGCTTATCAAATAGTGATTCTTAAATTCTTCTGCAGTGGCTGGGACTTGTAAACTTTGGTTTATCTGGTATAGTATTGGCTGGATATTTAATTCTTGTACTTTAATTGGCTCATTCAGTCAGTGTAATACTTGTTTTTTTGTTTATTTGTTTGTTTTAGGATAAATTAATCTCCAAATATGTTTTGAGTGCCTACCTACCACAGTGTGTTAGATGATATATGAATTTATTGAGAAAATCCCTCCTCCTAATTCTCTTCCCAAAGCAATAGACACTCAAGGTACACTTTTTAAAACAAAATCCAAGAAATGCCTAAATGTTCTCAACCCATCCATAGACAGCCATTTCCAACCTGTTTCTCATTCTGGTCTCTGAAGGCCACGGAATTCCCTCAGATTTGCTCTTCCAAATTTCTCTGCTCCATCAATACTGATTCAGTATGTGCTGCTCAGACTGTTGTGTGGCTCTATTATTTACTCCAATCTGTGCTGCTCAAGTCCCAAGAAGAGAAGATGTTAAAAATGACATAATCCTAGTACTGGGGGGACAAAATCCTAGCTACTCTGTCCATGCATTAGAGATGGGACAATACAGGGTAAATCTTTTTAGTTTTTTTGTATGATGGGATTTGGTGTGGTTTTGTGGTTTCAAATTTATAATTTACATTCAAGGAAATTGTGATGGCTTCTCCAGAGCGTTTTATGTGTACTTGTAGGATTAGAATGGTGTTTTCCCCACTTCAGAAAGATGCTATTAAAGCAGAAATTAAAGTTAAAAAAGACAGCACACATCAGAAAAGAGGAAGACAAGAACCCAGTGACCTCAGTTATGACCTAAATTATGTTATACATTTAAAAGAAAAGAAAATGGGGATGTCACACAGCAGCAATAGCAAAAGCAGGGAAAGCTGGAGACAAAACATATGCCATCGAGGTTACAAGACCTAAGCAACACATCCTGGAGGCATAAAGGACTCCTTGTGGCTCAAGGACTAGAGTTATGATTGTAAATGATACGTTTTCAGGAACTCCCTAGAATGCTGAAAAAATGTTGAGAATGGTCAAAAATAACGTTTTACAGAAATAGACCCACAACATGGAAAACAAACTTACGGTTATCAAAGGGAAAGGAGGAGAGTGGGATAAATCAGGAGTTTGGGATTAACATATAAACACTACTACATATAAAATAGGCAAACAAGGACCTATTGTATAGCGTAGGGAACTATATTTGATATCTTATAATAACCTATAGTGGAAAAGAATCTGAAAAAGACTATCCATATACATATGTATATATGCATATATATGTATAATTTTTGTATATATACACATATATGTATACATGACTGAATCGCTTTGCTGTACACCTGAAACTAACACATTATAAATCAACTATACTTTGATAAGAAATAAATTTCAATTAAAAAATGAATAGTGAGGTTTGATTACTCTTATTATGACCACATATTTACTCCAAGGTTATGTGTTTTATTCCCATATCCAGTTATCCCCTTCCATTTACAGCCAAATTTCTAGAGTCATCTATAATAGCTGTCTTTGTTTCCCCACTTTACTCACCAATATTGAACACCCTGATATATGGCGTCTAATACCACCAATTGCTCTTTCCTCTGGTTAAAAATCTGCAGTGTTCTGCAAATTACCCAACAATGGGAAAATTTCTGTTGTTGAACTTTCTGTAGCATTGAGGGGTTGAACATTCCTTCTCAAATACCTCTTCCCTTTGTTCAAAGTGTCTTTTTTGCCTCAGTATTTTTCTTCCAAGGTTCTGCTTTCTCCCAATTCTTGTCCCATTTTACTTGTTATTCCTCCTTAGTTTCTTTAGTGTCTTTATTATCCATTTTTTAAAGTATGTCTCTCCTCTGGCTTGTTTCATTGATCCCTTTTGCTTCGCAATTTTCACTTTCCTATTTGCCCTCAATTCACACTCAGCCTAGGTGATCTCACTCATTCGCATTGATTTAAATACTACTTAGAAAGAAAAAAATCCAGGAACATTTTTCCTGTCTTTTATTCCCACAGTGCCAACTAACGCACCTCCTCCAGAAAGTCTTCACTAATGGTGGAGTTGGTTTAAATGTGTAACCTCTTTTCACTTGGAGCCTAAATATATTTACCCCATAAGTATTTTAACTTTTTTCTTTGATGTTCAAGAGTTTTATGTGTTTCATGTCCCTATTTTTTCCTTAACTGTATTGAAAAGAAAGTAGCACATTTAGCTTAATTTATGTGGTACTTATTAAGATTTATAGGAAAGCAGTGAATTCTCTTCTGGGGGCTAAAAAAATCTTAAAAGTTTCTCAAAAATATTTTTGACAAAATCATATCAACATTTCAGTTCTTTTAAAATTTCAAGTCCACACACACACATTAAGAAGCAGTGTTTGTCATATTATTGGAAAATAATAGTCATGATCTCCAAAATGAAGATATTTTTGTTATATGTGGTTTTCCATTATTTATATTTTAAGTAAGAAATCTTATAGAGCATCACATTTAGTGAATTGAAACTAGCCCAAGACACTTTTAAAATTCTCTGTTAAACTCTGATATCAATTTAAGATTAACTATATAATGCCACAGAAAAGCACAAATAAAACAATGTTCTAAAAATGAAAATAGGCAAGTGAAAAAATAGATGTAAAAATGAGATAAAGACTGAATAAAAATAACCACTTTTTTTCTTATTTTTATCCCACTTTACTAATTAAGAAATAATCCTTTCAAGCAAAACTCAAAATAAGATAATACCAATGAAATACTTGATCCCACTTTATTTTATTATTTTAAATAAAATTTTATTTAAAATAAGTTATTTAAAAATAATTTATTAAAAATATTTATTAAATAAATTATTTAAAAATAATAAATAAATTCTATTCAACGGAATCATAGCCAGAACTGAAAATGTTCCAGATAGAAGATGCTTATTTGGCTTAGAAATTTCTTTTACTAATCAGAAGTATTGATATTAAGATGAGAGTTATTAATTTCAATTATTTCTTAAATTTACATCCAAATGGTAAAGTTAAAATTGAATATATTAATAAGCTACCATTGATGAAAAAGATAAAGGTTTGACCTAAAAATATGATGATTTAGTGCCTTCACTGATTGATTATGTCTTGGCTCTCCTCTTACTTCATTTTACTGATAGAGGTTCAGGAAAAGAGCTTATTAATATAAGAAAGAAAAGCCTCAAAAGTGTGTATTTAAAGTAATGCTTTGAAGAAACGTAAAAACATCTGAAGTGTATGATTTTTCCGTAACTACCCATAAACAACATGAAAAAAACCTTAAATACATTTCACATGCTTTAGAAATTTTAAAATTTAATTATTTGATATTTCAAAATGATTTCTAATGACAAAGCATACACCTATTTCTAATATTTATATATTTTCTGTGTTAGCTTAGAATTTCTGCAATGATTTACTTTTTTAACTCTTTCTTTCCCAAATTCTGTTAGCATCACTTTCAATCTCTTCCTGTTGTTATATTATCTCTTTTTTCATCTTTATTTTTATTTTGAGTTTTCATTTAAAAATGATAAGAATAATAGTAAGTGCTTACATTTGCATCATACCTGGTGTTTAAGAAACACCACTTGCTTCTATAAAATCATTTTTCTCTTTTCAAGAACCTACTAGGTAGGTAGCATTACTGTCATCTTTGTTTTCCAATTGAAGAAACTGAAACACGGAAATAGTTAGCAATTGGCCAGGTCACCCAGCCAATAAACTCTAACCCTAGAATTGAAGCCCCACTGGTATGGATGAAAGGCCATGTGTTAAACCATGACAGTGTGCTGACTATAGCTATTTTTCGAAATCCTGAAGAAGAGAGTTGCTTAAAATGTCCATTTGCTACCTGGCTTATTTTATTGGCTGAAATGTAATCTCCCTGAGACTTGTATTTATAATAATATTTTTTTTACAGTGAATTAGTTTTGCATAACTCCATGCTGATTCTTTTTCAGTGATTGGTCATCTTTGAGTGAAAAAACACTCCTTTAAAACTAGGTATTTTGCAAAATTTTAAGTGAAGAACTTAAGGAATTGAGCTGACAGCTCCAATTGAGGACAAGAGTTTCTGAATTTTTTTTCTTCTTTTCTTTTTAGGGTTGCACCCAAGGCATATGGAAATTCCCAGGCTAGGGTGCAAATTGGAACTGCAGCTGCTGGCCTACATCACAACCACAGCAATGCTAGATCTCAGGTACACATGCAATCTACACTGAAGCTTGCGGCAACTCCGGATCCTCAACTCATTGAGCGAGGCCAGGGATCGAACCTGAATTCTCATGGATACTTGTCTTAACCTGCTGACCCACAAATGGGAACACTTGTTTTCCCAGAGATCTGCACTGTACTTTTACCTGGATGTGCACAGTCCTGCATGGCATAGGATATTTGAAGGTTGAACTACATACACTCCAGGTGAGTGTAGTCAGAGGCCACAAAGTTCATGGTCACTTCCCCACTTCCCCACCTTGCCTCGCTCACACCATGCTTGCTTGTGTTTTTATATATTTCCTTCAGCCTCTGCATTTCCTGCTGCTCTGAGGTATAGAATCAGATTCAGGAGACCTGGGAAACTTGCCCATGACTTTGGGATTTGTTCTCGCAGGTTGGTAGAAACGGTGTTCCGAAATCTGGCCTTGTATAGGACATGAAAGTTTATCCATGGCTTGCAAATGCCCAAACCTCAATGACTCTTCTCTGAACCCATCTAAGATATTTGATGATGTCTCTCCATCCTTACTCAAAATTCTCTTCTTGCTTTGTTAATATCACTAAGAAGAATCCCTCCAGTCTCTGATGTCACTTTTCTGTCCTGCTTTTTGTCTTGCTTCTTCATTCCACTCCTTCAATGCTGTGGTATTTCAGCCTTCCGGGCTTGATTCTCTAGACTCGAGATATGATATATACTCCCTTGGTGATTTTATCCCCTCTCATCAAATAGGAGCCTCACTTATGCTGGTAACTCTCCCATCTGTAGCTTCAGTTTAGCTTGCCAACTGTTTATTCCTACATTTATCCTGCTGTTCCTGGACATTGCAAACTTCTTGTCTGTAAGTATTCCTGTCCTTTTGTAAAGGGACCCAATTTTGTTTTCTTACAAATGCATTCCTTCTTATTTTTTATACTGGTTAATGATTTTTTTTTTTTTTTGCTATTTCTTGGGCCGCTCCCGTGGCATATGGAGGTTCCCAGGCTAGGGGTCGAATCAGAGCAGTAGTCTCTGGCCTACGCCAGAGCCACAGCAACGCGGGATCCGAGCCGCGTCTGCAACCTACACCACAGCTCACGGCAATGCCGGATCGTTAACCCACTGAGCAAGGGCAGGGACCGAACCCGCAACCTCATGGTTCCCAGTCGGATTCGTTAACCACTGCGCCACGGCGGGAACTCCATTTTTTTTTTTTTTTTTTTTTGCTTGGTTAATGATATTGCTCTCCATCAGCTAAGCCAGAGACTCAGGCTGTCCCTAGAGTTCTCACTTTCAAAATCTTGCTCTTCTTACCTGACCGTATCCTACGGTTCTGTGTGATGGTTACCACATCTCATTTTTTCCCTACATTACACAAGCCATACCATCGTTAAGTCCTGTCAAATATCATCTGCTCAGGTGCCAGTATCTCCTAATTTGTCTCCTGGCATCCGTCTTACATTTCTCAGGTACATGTCCCTCTCTGGACTGTTAGAGGAATCAGATGCAAAATTGACCATGTCACTTCCAGGATTCTTACTACAGGTGTGATTCAACCTGTCAGTTCTTCAGTTTCCTCCACTGCAAAATGCAGACAACAGTAGTACTGCTGCACAAGATTGTGTTAAAAATTAAGTGGGACAAATAGGGAGACGGGCCCTGCACAAGATTGTGTTAAAAATTAAGTGGGACAAATAGGGAGATGGGCCCGGCACACGTTAAGTGCTCAGAAACTGTGCTCACGTATCAAGGATGCCTGATGTTCCTTCAAACTGAACTCCTTTCGGTTTTCTGAGTATACTCTGATCTCTCTCATCTCTTCGAAGATGCATCTCCCTGGAATTCTTTCCTTCTAATCATCTCCTGTGTCTCAACTTATCATTGCTTTCTGACAGATGACATCTCTGCTCCCTGGAATGTGGAGTCAGTGTCATTTCTATGAGCTCCCAAGGCATCCTCTACCTCCACAAGCTATAGATATTTTCAACTAAATTTTAGGCATTTTGAGGACCCAACACAATATCTGGTGTGTAGAAATGTTCTATTTTTGAGTGAAAGAAAAAAGATGTATTTTTTAAAGAAGGTAGAATGTAGGCTTTTAGATCCCACATTATTTTTTTATGGTTAAATTTGGTTACTGGTAATTTCACCTTCATGACAAAACACTGCAACTCGGTCGTCTGCTGTGCATGTTAACAGTACACAAAGCGATATGCCTGAGTTCTGGTTGCTCTGATTCTCTGCAAAACTTACCTGGATTCAATCAATGGAAATGGATCACCACCTGCTCTGCATCATTACTAAGGAAACTCTCACAGTAAAGCAACTTTGCACCGTACTGAAATTATTCGCTGGTGTTTATTTACATATCCAACTTCCTTGTTAATCTGTGAGGTCTTCCCTCTCTCCATTCTCTATTTTTCATTGTCCTGCTCTGTGCCCTTGAAGCTGGAACCCTGTGGACTGCAACACCTGGGCTCCCTTCTTCCAGCTTCCCTGGAATCCAGATGATGGGAAGCCCAGGCAGGGGATGGTGAGCAGAAGAGGAAGCTCCAACTGGGAGGCATTTGCTCCTTATGCCCTGGTGGCTACAGTTTTAACCATTTTTCTGGTGATATCATTGTTTTTATCCTGCTCCTTCAAGCCTAATGGTGAGATGAATGGCTTTCTGAATTCCTGTTTTTAATCTTGGAGACCTGAACAATTCATTGTTGATTTTTCTTAACTTTGCCCACACCTCTGTAAACAGATCCTTTAAAATTTTTCCCTCAAAACTCCAGCTGAGAATTTCCAGCTTCTCTCACCTGCTGGGGATTATATGTGACAATCAGCACGTTCTGGTGCCAGGCATGAGGAAAATGCTAAATGGGAATTTATTAAGCAAACTAAGTGAATGGATGGATGCTATGCTCCTTCAGCCATTCTTCTTTTTGTGAAAATCGTGTCTTATCATGGTTAAATAGTCTGCCCGAGTAGGTAAGATTAGTAGTCAGCAATTAGTATGAGTTTTTGAGAATTTAATCCCTACTAACAAAGTCAAATAACTAACAAAAATATCTCTTAGGCACAAAATAATCAATCTCTCTCCAACTTTTCACATTCATTAGTATGCTGCTTTTTTTTTTTTCCCCAGCACATTTCATAAAACCTATATGATTATTTGAGAGGACAAACAAGAGCACATCTTGCTATTTGCAACGCAGGTATAGGTAGATACAAAGCTGATGCAAGAGCAAATGATGTTATGGTCAAGGTTGATGTGTTCAGTGTTAGAAAGCCAGCAAGGCTAATGTTTAATATAAAATGCATCTGCTGAAGATTATCTTTCCAACTGCGTATCTCTGAAATCTATTACATTAAAAAATATACACATGGATAGATATTTCCCAAGACCTGTAAATTATCTCATGGCAAGTTATTGATCGGCTTATAAAGGCAAGTAAATAATTATTTGCAGAGAATAACCGGAAGAAGAGGAATGTGAAAAGATTGAGAAAATATGATAGAGGTTAAGGAAGAGAAGTAGATCGTCAACCACTTAATACTAAAAACAACAAATCTAGGAAACAGTGTTTGGTTTACCTGGAAAAACAGAAGACTTACTTTAAGTAATATTTAAGGAGTTTGGATTTTTAAGGTTTTTGCCCCTGAAAGACTACCCTAGTGTTTTGGATTCTAAACCTAGACTAATTTATCCAAAAATAAGACATAAAATTTCTGACAGTTTGGCTAATGTAATAACCTAGCAAATATTTTGATATGGTTTCCTTATTTCTAATAATTGAGGATAGGGATTGAGGACCAAAGTGGTTTTACTACTACAAAAACATTGGTAAGTAGATCTATTTCTTTGTATAGATTGGACCTATATGCCATGGTGTTTTTATTAAAAATGAGAGAACAATGCATTTTTCTCATAAAATATGTAAAATATTTGTCAAGGAAAGTACCATCCTAAATACGGAGTACAGCTATCCTGACTATTTTATGTCACAGCCACCACTTTAAAAAGAATGTCCCAAGGAGTGAGAAGGCAATTGCTGATGATTTTTCTTTCATAGCTCTCTTTTTAATTTTTACTCTGTGGTCATCTCTCCTGTAGATTTTAGGTGAAAATTATATTTATCATTATTTTGTATTGTTCTTGTTGCCAAGAAGTAAGCTCTGTTAACCAGAGCAGACGTAGATGCACACACTTTGTTAAAAGAGAATGGTAGAACACACTCTGGTAAGTTTGCCATTAAATTATATTTTTCAAAAAAAGATTTGGCAAGTTAGGTTTATCTAATCAGAGACTAGGTATACAGATTTAGATATTTCAATTTAAAATTCTACCCATATGTAATGAAAGAATAGGATTTTGCTGAGTTAATATTTGCTAGAGGAAACTAATTAATAGATTTCAGGAAGCTTGTCTAGCTCTTTTCACATTGATGTGAGGTGAATAAACCAGCCGGTAATAAAGGTGATCATTTACTAGTTTGTAGATTGACACGACTCTTACGAAGGTGCAGTTTTCTTCCATCGGTTTTCATTTTTCCTCGTTAGATTTCTCCAGGCTGTTTTCTACACCATGTTCTCTGACAAGCCTGGAATCATTGGTGCACACAAACAGCCTGTAAATTCTCACCATAAATACAAATAGGCGCTCACATTCTCCTGCTGGCTGGGAGAAGCGCCCAGGGGTTTCAGCTCTAAGGTGATGCGCTTTCCAGCTCCTGTGTTTAGGCCACTTTCACTCTCAGCCTTCAGAATGCAGTGCAGTAAAGATCCTGCGAGTGGAGCTCAACCACAGCCGACAGCAGAGTCTCCGAGGGCCCTACCACCTTGGTGCAAGGTCATTCACATTCCCTCCCTGTTTCTCTTTCTCCTTTATCCAACTGGGAATTCAACAATACAATCTTGACTGGAGTCTTCAGACTATACCATTAGCTTATTGAGCAACTGCACCTGCTTTTAAATTTTAATGATGCATTTTTAATATGATAAATATAGTATACCTGAACAGTTTTATATGCAGGTCGGATAAGCTGATTTTTGTTACTCTTCAAATATTACTTTCTGAAGAATAGACTTCTAATCATATGGCTGACATAGTTACAGATGTGCCTGCAGTTTCGAAACCACCGCTGTTCTATCCCAATGAGCAGAAAATAGAGGTTGGGAGCAATTAATTGTTTTAAAGATTTTTAAATGGAGTCATTTTAACTTAGAATTGATAAAAATAAATAAAAATATATGTTTTACTAATACTCTTGCTGATAGTGTTTAAGGAAACTTTTGTTCACTGAAACGATATAAAGGTGACAGGTAGAAATTACCATGGAAATTATTCAGGACTCCATTTTTCCATGGTTTGGGAAAACAGAACTCAAGAAGATTTGATATGGTAATGATTAAAACAGGAAATCATCTGAGGGTCAGATTGATTTCAAAGCTGGGATCTCAATTCCAAACTTATACACACTACAATATATAAAGCAGATAACTAACAAGGACCTACAGTATAGCACAGGGAAATCTACTCAATATTCTGTAATAACTTATATGGGAAAAGAATTTGAGGAAGAATGGGTATATGTATATGTATAACTGATTCACTTTGTTGTACATCTGAAACTGTACTACATTGTAGGTCAACCATACTCTAATTTAAAAAATAAAAATAAATTTAAAAAGAAATAAAAGCTGATGTCTTGTAGCACCTCCTAGACAACTCATCTTACAACTGCACAGGGAACTGGCAATGACCCAGAAGGAGTGATAGGAGGAATTAGTTCTATTTTGGGGGGAAGATTATTTCATCTGAAAAGTGAAATAGAATGTGGGGTGGAAGATCAAGGCGGTTTCCCAAGTAATTTTAAAAATTTCCCTCAAATTGCTCTGCTTCTCTGGCTATTGAACAAAAAGAAAAGCTGCTTGATTTGCCTAATGGGATATTAGATTAATTTCTGTAGCTTTAGTTTAGGTTCTTAGAAACATTCATTGAGATACCTAGTTATTTTTTAAAGTGTTATTTCTTTGTAAATATAAACATCTCTAGCATTGGGTAAGAAATATTTTGTATTTCCTGAATAAGTGACATTCTCCCTTTGCTTGCTACAATATATACATTTATTTTTGTGTGGACTTTTTGGAGTGTTGCATATATGTACCCTAAAAATGTAGATTAAGACATTTAAAAAAATGCATCGGACGCTAAGTAGCCAAAATCTGAAACAGCTATCTTAAAATAGTTTTCATTAAAAGGTAAGCATAGATAGTATCAGAAAAGCATCAGTATTTTCTGAAAAGAAGCATTAGCAATATTGCCTTCATAAATCTAAAGCAATGTTACAATAGTTATACAAAATGGTCGAATTTAGTCCTAACTTTCTCATAAAACATAAAACAAAGTCCTATTAAATGTGTAAAGCTAAATCTTGAAAACACACAAAAAATGCGTATGTACTCATATGAGTCACTGGCATTCAAACAGGATTTTGAATAATACAGGCAATTTTAAAAGGAAAAAAAAGTATTCCATATATATACACAAATAAGTTGCAAATGTAAAACTCATAAGAATCTCATTTTTGGATGAGACAATTCCCCAGAAGAGTGTGCATTTTTTTTATGATCAAAGAAGAAAAGAAGAAGAATTTGTTTTACCCCACAGTAATTTTATACACAGCCACTCTTATATCTTTCCTTCTGTCACAGAATTTGGCTATGGTTCAGTATGATCTAAACCCTGAAGTTAATTTAATAAATTGCATAACCCCCAATAGTGGAAGGAATCAGGAAATTAAGACAGGAATAACAGATAGTGTAATGCATCTCACGTATCAAATGACAATATTTATCATCATGCTTTGTGAGATATTAACTAATTTGTGTTACTATTTTAATACATTTTAAAGCTTGTTTTATCCATTTAATTAATTTGTTGATTGTACAAGCCACCTGGTCTTAGAAAACAAATCGACCTTCCGGCAAATGGCAGGATTGAGAAAGGAGGACCAGATTAAACATCTCCCTGGTCTCTGGAGACCTAGGTTCCAGCTGCCCTTGAGGAACCAAGCAGTTATATGGGTCTCCTTTCTCTTACCTGGGTTGGAGTCAATGATGTTGCGGTTTCTCTCAAATCTAAAATTCCTTGAAAGCGAAGTTATTACCTAACCCAGGTTCTTGGATGCTTTAATCAATAGAAATTGACAAGAGGCCAGATGAGAAGTTCATGCCAGGATTTATTGGGACTCCTGCTGTAGGCTGAGAGAGTGAAGACAAATTACAGGTTCCCTTGCCTGCTCCCTGGGGTGAGGTGAGCTGGTATCTTAAAAGGGGTGATGCGGATATCCAGAGATGGGTGGTCTGCCCACTGTCTTGGTGATGCCGTGTGCAGAGATCATGCGAGTACCCTGCTTTTGACCCTGATGCCTCAAAAGTGCACTGGATTTTTGTTTTCTTTGCATCTTGTCATTCATAATTTGCCCCAACTGCCCATGCACACAGTTCCTTTCAGTTCCTTTTGTGGTTTGTTTGTATTCTGTTGCTAGAGGAGATGTTTGTCCATTTGCAAGCCCTGCAGCAAAGGGTCCCAGGTCCCTGGTCCTAGCCTGTCTCAAAGCTATTTATATTTCTAGTATTACCTATGTCTGCCAGTTCCATAGTGGATCATTTGTGGGTTTTGTCCTTCTCACTAGACTGTGAATTCCTCCAGAGCAAAGATTGTAACATCTAATGTCAGCATCCTCAGAATCAAGGACCGTGTTGGACACGCAGCACAGTCATGACACAAGGTGTGATGAATACATACACAAACACACACGCACACAATGATTCTTCTGACAAATGTCAATAGTTCAGTGAATGCACACTGCAGGTGAAGCAGTGAAGCAAGTCAACTGAACATATTATGCCTCCTTCCCCTATATAGAAAAGGGTAAAATATGTTGCTTATCAAGAAAAACAATAGAACTGTACACTCATAATTCATGTATGTCGAGTTATTTAAAAGAATGGACTTTGGGAAGCATTGCAGAAATCATGATTGATAAACAATATAAAGATACCGGGGGGGTATAATCTTCTGGAAGGGAGGGAAAGATGAAATTCTAGGGTCCGTGTGCACCCTGGCCTCTTTGCTGAGATTACAAACGTGTGCACATTTGGACATTAATTTACTAGAACCTGAAGTGAGTCCAAAATCTATTTCTATTCTGGCAGAGTAGCATGCCAGAGCTTTTTATTTTTCTGTATATACTTTTGGCATATGTTCAATAATAATTAATTCTTAAAAATAATATTTCAGTTGTGTTCTGGTTTGAAGACTCAGTCTCACCAAAGTTTACTTGTACAAATGAGAAATAATCTAGGCCTAAAAAGCAGTGAAAGTAGAGGTTGGTTTTGGGGGGAGCAGTAAGAAGAGGTAAGATTTTTCAAATACAACACATGAATCCAAGAAGGTTCTATTTGTGCTTGTGAGGCAGTGTGATTTAATGTAAATATGATTCTCAGTAATATGAAGTCCATACACCACTGCCTGAAATGTTTTTTATTGGTTTCCTTTTGTGTTTTCAATATCCATCATTAGAACTTAAGCTCAGTTTTCTTTTCTGCTACATCTTCAGTTCCTGAATAATAAAGGTTACTAAGTATTTACTGAACTGACTAACAGAGTTCTAAGAATCTGTGGAACACCTACTGTGTGCTATATCTTGCTACTGATTAAAGATGCTCACTGATATCAAGAAGCAATGCCTAGATCACATGTAGTAATCAGAGAAGCATAAAGGATAATCTATAATGAAATTGCCATGGAAAATGATTTTTTTTGGTCTTTTTTAGGGCTGCACCCATGGCATGAGGAGGTTCTCAATCTAGGGGTCGAATCAGAGTTATAGCTGTGGACTTACTCCACGGCCACAGCAACTCAGGATCCAAGCTGTGTCTGCAACGTGCACCACAGCTCACAGCAACGCCAGATCCTTAACCCACTGAGCAAGGCCGGGGATTGAACCTGTGTCCTCATGGATGCTAGTCAAATTCATTTCCCCTGAGCCACAACAGGAACTCCAAAAATGACTTTTAGAAAAGGGTGTTGGTTGAGATAACCAGTAAATTCATGTGGTTTAGTGACAGATGTCTTCATGTTGACACTGGCATTTGAGCTTAACCTTAGAAGATGGGTCATGGATTATACATATTTAAATACGGAGCAACCATTGTACATATTACAATATGTCATAAGTATGTAATATGTAACCCCAAATTACAACATGGGACAGAAGTGAGGCAGGATGCTTTGTCTGTTGGGACTGTGAGGAAGTTTTTTTGATTAGAACAGAGGATGTAAATGGAAAGCAGCTAAAGACTTAGTGTGGGTCCAACTATGAAGGTCCTTAAAAAAGAGAGGGAATTTTTTCCTGAATTAGTAGACAAATGACTGATGTAATAAAGGTGGTATTTTAGGAAATTTAGTCCAGCGGTGATATTCAGGATCATGAGGAATGTTGATGGAGTCTGAAACCTAAGTGACCATTTCAGAGACAGTTGCCATAATTCACATATTAGCTCATCAGGGAGTAGAGGCACAGTAAGAATGGAGTGAGGCAACATCTAAATAATACTATAAAAAAAGAGTTGGACTTTTTAAAGTAACTACAGTAGGAAGTGAAGGGGAGGGGATATGTTGAAGGAGATTAGAAGGTTTTGGTTCAGTGACAAGGAGAATATTGGATCCCTCTCGAGAAGATGTGAGTGTGATTTGGGGTAGACACAGCTTGGATCTCACTGTCATCTTGCAAATGATTGATTCCTTCAACATCATTTATTTATCGCTTACCACATGCCAGAGAACATGCCAGGCAGGAGGAATCCAACTGCAAAAAAAAAATTCATGTTCCCTGTCCCAGGAAAGGACATGCTGTCCCACTGAGATCTTTGGGACGAGTAGGAGAAAAGCCAACCAAAGGGCTCTCCCCTTTGGAAGAGTGACAGAGACAAGGCAGATGCCATGTATAAAAGCTTGAGGGAAAAGACAGCCTAGAACCTTCAAGAGGATGGTCCAGTATGAGTAGATTGTGTAGGTTCTACACAATTAAACTTGATTTGAGTTTTGGACTTTCACCTTGGCCTGCATGGGTCATACTGGTACACAAAAAGTGAATCCATTTCTTAGAGGGAAGTTGGAACTAGTACATTAATTAAGTCTAACAGATGTACCTAAAGGTGACATATACAAATTTACATAAAAAGGAGTAAGTAACTCTAGACATTCTTGGTCAAGAAGGACTTTAGCAAATCATCTATTCTTTTCATAGCAGTGAATCTCTGTGGCCTTCTGATTATGTAACGGTCCTATTTCATCCATTCTACTTGGAAAAAAGTATGATAGAATCCTCTGTATCCTGATAAAGATACATCCCACACAATACCATTTGATATTTAATATGGAGGAAGGAAAAACAAACCTGCAACTGGGGTCCAAGAACATTCTAGAAAATAAGAGACTGAGATCCCAACTTCCTGATCTCTGCAGTTAAAAATTATGGAAATTCGGAGTTCCTATTGTGGCGCAGTGGTTAACGAATCTGACTAGGAACCACGAGGCTGCAGGTTTGATCCCTGGCCTTGCTCAGTAGGTTAAGGATCCAGCATTGCCGTGAGCTATGGTGTAGGTCGCAGACGTGGCTCGGATCCCGCGTTGCTGTGGCTCTGGGGTAGGTCAGCAGCTACAGCTCCTATTAGACCCCTAGCCTGGGAACCTCCATATGCCACGGGATCAGCCCTAGAAAGGCAAAAAGACAAAAAAAAAATTATGGAAATTCACTGGGAGAGACAAGCATGGCTAAGATTTAAGCTGCGGGGAGAAGACATTAATGACTTCAAAAGAGAAGTTTAATTCAGTGACCTAAGCATAACCCAAGGATATAAGTGTTGAGAGGGAAAGTAGATCTGAGACCACGTGTGGCTGAGATTAGGACTAAGAACCCCTTGCATTGTCTTGTGCTTACTAGAAAATGATCATCAATATAAATGTAAACTAATATAGCCTGAGGCCCAAAGCAGTCACTGAAAAACATCTCTTTGACTGTACATGACCAGGTCTCAGCAACAATGTGTGTGAGAAACAGCAGCAGTAAGGAACTGAACAGATTCTCCAGTTCTTTCCTGTTGAGAGGTTGGATGGGCCCCCTTGGGGATCAGGACGACTGGACAAGTGGAGATCAAGGGAGGCCACAAAGAAGAGAATAAACATCCTCCTTAAAAGAATGGCCTGGACATTTTCAAAAGATTGGCAGCAAGAGAGTATGCATTGAAGCTATCGGTATCTCATGAGATTGTTGTGAGTTTTAAACTCATTCTTAGCACTTAGAACCATGTGTGATATGTGTTAAGTTTTCAGTATTGAGAACTAGATTTGATGAAATGGCTCATACTGGAAGACGTGGAAGCTGTCTTCTTTTAGTTGAGAAGTACTAACTTGTACAGCAAAATCATCAGCAGTTTCTTGATGAGCAGGAAACAAAAACAAGGTCAAGTTGGTCTTAAATTTTCGGTGGAGACATCTGTATGTGTGATAACATCAAAGGAACCATGGTGATTAAGTTCAAGTGGTGCTAAATTTCTACACCCTGGGCAGATCCAACATGAGCGACACTAACCCTCATCCTTGTCACTCAGACTTTTCTCAACACTTGAAGCTGACTAGATTACTCCCACGTTTGTATGTTTCATATTTTTTCCCTGCAGATATGTTAACATATTCAACAAGGTAATTGTCTAGGCTCATAGACCTGGGAACGATTCTGCCTCTGTGTCTGAAAATTAATCTTAAAGTTCTGAGGCATGGCTTCTCAAGGGTCCTCAATACCCCGTTATGACCTCCTTTTCATAGACATTAAGGACAGAAGTGACCTTGGAGGAAGAACAGCAAAGGCATGTTCCCTGGAGTAGGTTTTAAGACAGGAAGTTGTTGGGTGGGCTGGAGGGAAGGCCTTGTCACACAATACGCCTTACAGGACTTCCAGTGGCCCCACTTTGGGGATAAAATAATT
This sequence comes from Phacochoerus africanus, assembly GCF_016906955.1. NCBI lineage: Eukaryota > Metazoa > Chordata > Mammalia > Artiodactyla > Suidae > Phacochoerus > Phacochoerus africanus. The sequence goes on along the minus strand of NC_062556.1, from coordinate 44,376,402 downwards.
CTGTATTCCTGCATCATGCTTCATCTGATCTGACTGCAGGAATGCACCATTATTTCCTGAGGTCTAAAGCATTTGTAGGAGTTCTCTCAAGTTACTATCTTTTTTCTTTTTTTTTTTTTTTTACTTTTTAGGGCTGCACCCATGGGATATGGAGGTCCCCAGGCTAGAGGTCCAATAGGAGCTACAGCTGCCAGCCTATACCACAACCACAGCAACATCAGATCCGAGCCACATCTGCAACTTACACCACAGTTCATGGCAACACCAGATATTTAACCCACTGAGCGAGGCCAGGGATCAAACCTGCAACCTCATGGCTCCTAGTCAGATTTGTTTCCACTGTGCCACAACAGGAACTCCTTTTCTTTTTTTTTTTTTGTCTTTTTAGGTCCTCACCCATGGCTTGGAATTTCCCAGGCTAGGAGTTGAATTGGAGCTACAGCTGTCAGCATATGCCACAGCCACAGCAATGCTGGATCCAAGCTGCATCTGACACCTACACCACCCCTCATGGCCATACCAGATCCTGAACAATGAGCGAGGCCAGGGATCGAACCCGTACGCTCAGGATGCTAGATGGGTTCGCTAACCACTGGGCCATGACAGGAACTCCCATCAATAATCTTTAAGAAAATAAGAAGTGAGAACATTATAGGAGGGAAATTGTCCTAATTTTAGAAGAAGTATTTATTTTAAAATCTATAATTGATAATACTACAGTTTTTCTCTACTAGTATTCTATAATAATTTGTCAACAGAGAAAGTGGCTCTAGAAGTCACTGTGGATGCAAAGTGTATGCTTGCTAATCCCATTTCCTTCTGGATAGCATTGCTGGATCATGAGATGAACTTCATTCTGAACTAAGTACTGTAGAATATATTTGACAATTTGTCAGGAAATCATTGTGGGTGAAATGGGAATATGGTGACTGGATTATGTCAGAGGGGCTCACAAGTGACTAGTTATTCAAACTCGAATACACATATACCCAAGAGAGGTGCCTTATAGCCACTGCTACAGAACTGACTGTGGTGTATTCACTTTGTCCTCCAAAGATAAGGAGGTTTTCTTCTTAAACCAGTGGATAGAATTAAGTGGAGGGGCCTAGCAAGCTCTAAAGTATGAGAATTGAACACATTTCTAAAGCTGCATATGTAGGTCAAACCAGAATGATCGATGCAATATGGCCTTACTTTTAGGTGGTTCTCTGTCAGTCAACTTTTACTGACATGCATTGGGAAAATGCCCTTGGACTCTGTGTGCTTAAAGAGAAAAGTATTACATTCTGTGTTTCAATAACCATTAGCCCCTGCTCAAAAAGATCATAGGGAGGGAAGAATTCCAAAATGGTACCTCTTGCTCAAACAGAATTTATCTGAGCGTGTTTACAGATGTACAGACCTCTTGCTTCTTCTCCAACCCAACATATAAATAACAAAACAATGAATGTTTCTGATTAAAGGCATATTCTATATTATATACATAATTTTAGAATAAGAAAAAATATGATGCTTCTATTTTGATTTCTGTGTTCAACATTGCATTCTACTAATTTGGAACTTCATTGGAAATGAACATTAAATATTATAGTTCCTAACTTGCCATCTTCCCCAGAATTTCAGGTTATGTAAACACCCTTTCACCTAAGAATCCTAACTGGGGCAGGAATATTTTGCTTAACTGTCCTTGGAAAGAGGCCTCTACCCACCCTGATAGGATGCATCAGAAGACTCTATAGTTTTGGACTTCTTTTCATATAGTATAAGCTCAGTGAGGACTTAAATTCCTTTTGTGCCCTCACACAAATTCTAGTATATTATTGATTACATAAGTTTTCAATTATCATTGTTGCCCTGCTGGCAATAAATGTGTGTTCTTCCCCACTCCTTTTCCTCTCACACACTATTCTCCAGTTGGTAAAAGCTGACTGCTTCTCTTTATTTAAAAAAAAAAAAAATTTTTTTTTTTTGTCTTCTTAGGGCTGCACCCATGGCATATGGAACTTCCCAGGCTAGGTGTTGAATTTGAGCTGGAGCTGCAGGCCTACACCACAGCCCCAGCAATGCAGAATCAGAGCCACATCTGCTACCTACACCATATCTCGTGGCAACACCAGATTCTTAACCCACTGAGTGAGGCCAGGGATCAAACCCACGTCCTCATGGATACTAGTCAGATTCATTACCTCTGAGCCACAACAAGAACTCTGATCAATTTTCTTCAGAGAGGAGTTACAAATTCTAAGTGTTCCACCCTTCCAGTGAGGCCAAACTGCTATAGTTAAGTAAGTAGACTATGGATCCCTCCTGTGACTCCTGAAATATCCATAGGGCATTATCAACATTCACCTCATTTGCTGTAAGTTACTATCTCTGAAAACGTACTGTCCTTAAAACAGTGCCTCCTTATCAGCTTTTTTTTTTTTTGAAAAAACAAAATGTATTAGAAACTGTATTTACATAAATAACAGAGATTTATTTCTCCCCTTTATCTTTTGAAAGAAAGCATGATTACCCTGAGTTCTCCCTTCAGGTTTTCACCTGGAAGGGTGAAAGCTAAAATACTCATTTTGCTATCATTTACCAGAGTTAATTATAACACACTCACTAATGTAAAATACTTTAGTTTCCAACTTCATTAAACTCCATTATAATTGCCCTTTATTATTGCAATCTGCAAAGTCCTTTGCTTTTTAGGGTGGGAGTATGTGGGAGGTACAGTATAAAAATATTTGAGGTATTGGAAGATGAAATGACCTTTTGTATTACTCACTTTTGAACCACATTTCACTTTTTGCAGCTACAAAGTACAAGTTGCCATGGAAATGAATGATGGCATCAAATGTGGGTGTACAACCAGTGGTCTCTATCACCCTTTTAAGGAAGGAGAAATGTTTGCGTTAAATGATAGGAAACTAGAGATACTCTTGTGTTATTATAAAAAGATGTACAGTTTTAGGTTGTATGATGTAATATTTGATACTCCATGCAGGACAGGATTCTTTTGTGGTACGGGATTAGAGGATAATAAAAACGGTTCCCTTTATAGACACTGGGGGAAAAGGTGTGGAAAATAAAAGAACAACCTGGAAGGTCGTGTTCATACTTACACTAGGCGGTATTATTTTGGACTATATCCTAAGTGCACTTCTTTTTTCGGCTTGTAATATAAATCTCATTACCATGGTACAGATTAAGTACTTAAAAGTCTTGAATTTGTGCTTTAACTTGATGGGCAATGAGTCAGAGTTTTCAACCTTTAGAAATGGAATGTATTAATATGCACGTCGAGCAAAATCCCACCTAGGTGTCTGGCAAGCAGAGAGACACTACTGAAATTTAAAGATGGGGACTATTAGAGAAAGGCAGCATCTGGAGCTGAATAGTTTGACTCAAAAAACATGAATGCTGGACCCCAGAAGTGGTCTTGGAAAGATTAAATTTGACCAGGTGTTTTTGACTCTCCATCTCCCTCATTTTTTTTTTTAATAAAGAATGCTAATTTGGGGTTCTGGAAAGAAGTGGAAATGTGGGGATGAATTAATTATTGCATAAGCCACTTGAAGATTTAAAAACAATCACTGAACAAGTGCCCAGAATCTGTAAAAGGTACAGCCTTCAATCAATTTCTTCACTCTTCCGAATACCAGATCAAAGGGCTATGGAAATTTTGCCCAACTGTTCTCATCCTAGACAAAATTTTGAAAAAAAAAAAAAAAACAGTGCTCAATTTATGTTTTTCACACCTAATGAGGTGAGAAATTCTAGGCAGGCCCAAGAAACATTTTCAGTGTACTGGAATTTGATCTCTGTGAAATTTAGCAGTTTCCTTGTGACAGTTTTAGCTTAATTTTACATAGTTCTCTCTTGCATTGTTTTAAGCTTATGCTAACTTTTCTTTGCTGATAACACAGATGGCACCAAAAACAAACCAGTTAAATCCTGCCTTTTTTTTTTTGAAGTGCAGAAAAAAAAAGAGTTCACATAAAACTCTCAATTTAGAGAACCCTTTAAAAATATAATATTAGAATAAGAATTTCACAATGTTCCTTAAGACTTTAGTATTAAAAAATGAAGAAGAGGCTTAAAATATCATTGCCATTAAAATGTAATTTTTACTAGGCATCTATCATATCATAAATTGTGTCCATAAAGTTTTTAAAGTGGGGGTATTTCTCAAGACATTGGAAAAAATATTTATCCAGTTCGTTTGCGTGATAATGATATTTTGATTTTTCTGCATATATATTAGTAAATTTTTTAAAGGTTGTCAATTCTTCAGGTTATTAGGCATGCAGAGCTGTTATATTATTACTTTTGTGCAAGCAAGAAATAATCTTCTTAGGCCTGTAATTTATGCTAAGGAAGAAACATAACTCACTAAGAAAATAAGACAAAATATACTGCTTGTTGGGTTTTCTTGTCATCTGGGCAAGTCTAGATGACCCAGTAATGGGGGTGAGAGGTAAACATCTTTTTTGATTGAGAGGAGAAGATAAATCACACACCCGCAGATACCCGTTTTTCTTCTCAATTGCATTTTCCCATTCCAACTATATCTTAGATGATTGCAATAACTTCCTAACCAGTCCCTTTGATTGTCAAGGCTTCTTTTCCAAAACTAATATACAGATATCAGATATCTTTCTAAAGTACTTCTTTAGTCATTTCTCTGCTCTGAAACAATCAGCATTGTCTGAGATCCTGCACAATCCTTGCCTGAGATCCTGTACCATCTGTGTTTAGTTTTAAGCCCATCATTCTCTCAAAAACCAATTGGTCCACTGAACCTTGCTGAAAACAGCCTGGGTGTGAACCAGACTGAGTCTGTGAGCCAAGCTCCACGTTCACTTGGCAGATATTTCCACACTCTGTGTCCCAGTTCCTCATCTGCTAATGGGGCTAATGATAGTGGTGTCCTCCTTCTAGGGCTTTTGTGAGAATGAAAGGAGTTTAAACATGTTAATACTTAGGGTGGTGACTCACGTACAGGATGAGCTCAGTCAATGTCAGAGATTATTCTTCCTACTTCTGTCTCTGTGACTTTGTTCTTTTTGTCACTGCTTCATGTATCTCTCCTGGTTTCTACCTATCCAATGATCACTCCTCTTCAGGGTCAGCTGCTTTACAAACTGTTATGAAAGTTGTATGATTATTAAAACTGAATGTTATGGGGTAAATTACTGGAGTTTCCTGGTGGCCTAGGGATTAAGGATTCAGCATTGTCACTGCTGTGGCTCAGGTCACTGCTGCTGTATGGCTTCGGTCTCTGGCCCAGGGAACTTCCACATGCCACGGACAAAGCCAAAAGTAAAATGAAATAAATGACTAAAGCATGGTTTATTCCTATCATGATGCACTCCTCTTAGCCTAGATTACTTTTTGCAGCTTGAAATTTTAACATTTGGTTAAATGTTCTCTAATAGATTATCTTTGTTAACATTTGTTTCCCCTGGGTTTAATGAAAAAAAAAAAAAGTAGGATCATTTCTTTTGAAAGAAATCTTATCTTAGTAAAGTTAGGTTTTCCTTCTTGGTAGAGTATCTATTTTGTGTGATATGATGTAATAGTCTTGGACTTATATATTTATTATGTAACGTCTTTAAGAGTCAGCCTTAGTATATTTATCTTATTTTTCTCTTCACAGCATAACTACATCGACAGAAAAAAAATTATTCAAAATTCACACTGTAGTATTTGTCCACAGAGATCTCTTGATATATCTGAAGGCTGGGTCCTTCTCTCTTCTCTCTATTCACTCATTTTTCCAAGCATCACATAATACTTAAAGTTTAGGTTTCAAGAGAAAGTGGAGATGTATATTTACAAAATCCAGATATTCTTCATCTGAATTTCAGCCAAGAAGCAACTTATCATGCCACCGAAACAAGATATGTCACTATGGAATTTGATTTATTACATGCTTCAGTTCTTAATGGAACAGAATAAGGCAATCCACCATGATTGTGGCTCCGAGCGTAAGGTTAGCGAGGAAGAAATGCGAACGGCCTCAACACGGGGATGATGGAAACTGTCCGCTTCTCTCCTGGCTTCTCGCTGACACCCACCTTGGATGCTCGCGTCACCCTGTCAGACCACCTCCATCATCAGCCTCCTTCTGTGACACTGGAACAAGCTGAGAAATTATTTTTTTTTAAATGGGAAAAAGAAGTGGTTACCTTGCATCCTCTGTGGAAAATTTGGAAGTGTACTCTGTAAATATGAGAAATTCATGAGGCTCAAGTGATTTATATCCTCCTTCAAGAAAATAGGGACCGGGGTAACAGAGAACCTTCTTATAACTCCTGCGACTCATTGCAAGGTCAGTGGCCAATAAAGACATCACCATCCATGATTAATCGTGGACGGTTCCACCCATTTTATTCCTTTTATCCCAGCGTCCTAGATAAATGCTATGATGGGGCCTTCAGTGTTCCAGCTTTGTCCTTCTCAGGTGCCTAGCAAAACATTGCAAGGGAGAATGAAAGAAAAGGTAATGTGAAGCCGATCAAATTTCATCTCAGAAGCAAAATACCACTGATACTGAAGAGACGCTTTTGCAGGATAAGAAATAAAGCAGCACTATCAGACTAGCATAAGTGTTATCCTATGCCTGTCATCGTAATTTGCTGATTTCTGTAGTTTGCTTTGTGTCTTAAAAATACATAGTTCATTGCATTTCCAGGAAATGGGAACTAAATCTGGATTTTGGGGGGTAAAATAGTAAATAGAACTTGTTCCCCGATGGTATTTAACAGGATTCACTAATTCACAGTGAATAAGATTCACAGCCACTTATTGCTAACAGTTTCTAAGGTCACATTCATAGATGGTCATGTTTATTTCTTTCCATGAGTCCATTGAAATCCTCCAATGCATACTGCATGCCTTTTTATTATCTAGTGTTTATTTAAAATTTACTATGTATTTTATACAGGATTCTAATTTCTGTGTATGTGTGCAAAAGCAAGCCTTCTAATCTCATAAAATGCTTGTATACTCAGTGTATCAGCCTTATCCACAGTGTAGAAGATAAAGACTAGTGAGACTGACAAAATTTCTAAGAGTAACTTGCTGAAAGTTTGTAGGAGACTGTTCAATGTTCAGAATTATCTCATATATATATTTCTTTTGATACATAAAGTAACTCTGTAAGATATGCACAGTATATTACCATTTTAACTCCATTTTGCGGATGGGATATGAGGTATTAAAAATTCAAATAATTACCCCTTAATAAAGATCAAAGCAGAACTGTATTAGAACTAAAGATAACTGAAATTTATGCTCCTTTCTCTCTGAATCTGCCCCCCAAATTTGTCAAATCCTTAGTAAGCATGTATTTTGCTTGAAACCCTCTAACGTGCAGAGCTGAAGGAAGCATACTTGCAGGCGTTTGCCTTTGCTCTCCAGAAAAGATGTGTGTAGAGGAGAGGGAAAATGTTACTATGCTACTTTAAAATACAGTTCTGCCCCATAAGTGAGTAATATGATTTGTTTCTGGGGTAAGTGGCTTTGACCAGAAAGTGAGCTTCTATGGCAGGGCTTAGAGAGAGGCTCTAAAACAAAAAGATATCTAGACTTATCCACATAAGAAATGAAGATAAAGTTAAGGGTGAAAGGGTAAAGAGTAAATGAAAAGGAAGACAGGGATGAAAAAAAAAAAAAGGCCCTGAGCCAGAGTTAGGATAACTATGCAGAATACAGGTGGTGAAATTTCTTGGTGACAGGGATGGTTTAGTATTCCAAGGTAAGTCATTTGCACGTGGTTCCAACATTGAATCCTCAGTTAAACCTCCAACCTGTAATAAATTTTTCTATATGCCATTTATTTTCTGTATGCCATATATATATTTCCCTACCCTTGAAGTCGAGAAAAGGGCCTGTATTTTATCATCATGTTTGTGAATAGTGAATATAAACAAGAGGAGGTGAGAAGACAAGGAGAGTTTGAGAGTAGATATAGGAACAGTGAATAAAAGTGTCAAAATGTAAACACTGGAGAATTTTCAGAGAATCGGGGGAAGGCTTGAAGCTTTTCAAAGGAAAAGGAAAACTTAGGAGAACAGGCACAAAGTTAGTGTGATATGGTTCCATTTGCTTATTCTGTATCATCTTATCCACCATATGTTTATTTGCTTATTGTCTGTACTTTGTTATTTTTCCCCCAAAAGTCTCTTCTATATTCTAATGGTTCCTTCTGGTAGCTAATGACGTAATTATGGCATCAACTATGTAGTGAAAACTCATATGGAATTCATGGAAGGTGAAGAGAGAAGTCTAATCCAAAAATTGTTTACTTGATGGAAAAGTGGGCAGGTAGAAACTATACCAAGGAACAGGCACTGTAGAAGCTATTGGTGCCTCCCTCTTCTCTGAAGAGCAAAGTGAACTTACGACTCTTAGCTCCTGGACCTGCGGATGTCTAAAGTTATCCTTTCCCATGATTCCTGAGAATTTTATAAGGCTTACATTCTCACAAGCCTATTTGCTACATGGTCCCCTACATTGAAACTCAAGTCTTTTTATCAACACACACACACACACACACACACACACACACACACACACACACACACATCCACTCAATATTCTGCAAGTATGGTTGACCTTATTAAACTTCGGGGTTTTGTGAGACATGTCGTGATGCACAACCTCCTTCCTTTCCCTTTATTCTAGTCTCTTCCTATTCCCTCCATCTTTTCCCTGCCTCTCAGCCTCAAAAGTAAAAAAAATTTCCTCTCCATATCTCATATCACTTAAACATACCTTGGGAATATTATCCTCTATGTCCTAGTTAACCCAAGTATTTCTTTCAACTAGATAGAAGCTCTCCCTAAAAGGAATTCAGATGATAACATTGTCTCCAAATTTTCAAGAATGTAAGTGTTTGGTATCACATCCACATGATAGATACCTGCAGACCATACTTATCTAAAATTACAATAACCAGTACTCTTTTGATGGCTTAATGAATATTCAGAACAGGCAGCTTAGAAGGTTAGAATTTGGTTGTCTAGCTTTTATAAATAATACTCTTAGTTGTTGGCACCCTGGATAATGTTTTAAGTATATTCATTGACTCAGGATTTATCTAATTGGTTTATAGAGAAGATAATTTAATTAAATGCTTAATTTATTTTCAAAAACGGTAAATGAACACATCTGTGCTTTCAAGAATTATCTGGCTATGAGAATCCTATTTTAGAAATCCTTAAATCCAAACACAGTCAAGGAATGGAAATAGCGTTTTCTCTTTTCTTTTTTTCGTTTTCCATTTCATCTGCTATTTCACTTTGCTTCCAAATTGCTCTTCAAAAAATCTTAAGCCTACTTCAAAATTCTCACTAATTTCAAGTGATAACTAAAATCATTGGTTATAGATCTAGTGTCAAATAAGTCTTTATCTCTTCCTGTGGGCGGCTATCTTCTTGACTGATGTAAGTGAAAAAAGAACTGCATTTCTTTTTTCTAGTTGAAAATGGACAATTTAGCCACCACATGTCTGCCAATGTACCTCCGTATGAGATGTAATTATATGTGAAATAATAACCTCGCTGCCAAATAGTTTTCAGTGCTTTGCTTTATATGAGAAACAATACATTTTTAGTTCCAAAAGGCAATAAGATAATGACATTCAAGTCAATCTCTTGCTGCTTTTACTTTCCTACTACATTTTAAGCCTCTTGCTCAGCCCTCTCTAGTTTTCAATATGTTAAGATGACAATCTCTTATTATAATTAAGATAACATAGCCTTTGGTTAATTTTCAGCTTAATTTTTTTTTCTCTGAAAATGTATGTATTAAAAAGTCTCCTCTCAATTTATGATAACAGGTTTTAGAAAACACTTCTCTCATATAAATCATCAACTATTGTGCAGTGTTAGGAGTTTATAATATACTATTTTCACTAATCTATTTTAGTGAATTAAAAGACTGTTCAAATAAAAAGGAGTCAGGCAAAAGAAAAGTCAATAATAATAACCAATATTTACTTAGCACTATTTGTGGATCAGTCATTACTCAGAACTTTCTGTGCAGTCTCTCACTTGTACCATTCAAAACACTTATAAAGTAGGTACATTTCTTTAATTTCCATTTTACATGTGCTAAGATGAATTTTTAAAATATGTGATGGTTTTGCTTCCCAAGAAATCAGCCAACCTCTGTATTTGTGACTGAGTAGCTTTGTTATCGTAGGGTTGAAGGCAAAGTTGTCAGACAGGAGATCTTCCTTTCTTGTTTCTTAATTTCAGTATCCTAGGCTCACTGAAGTAGAGGGATTACAGGAAAGGGTGTGTTTAATATTTCAAGCCAGGCTGGGGAGAAAGGAGAGCACAGAAGCAGCAGAAATTTAGGGATTCAGGAAATGAAGACATCACCAGAGACCAGGTGTATTAATCACCACTTGCACCTATAACTAACCTCTGGCTTATCATACAGAGTATTGATTGATCAGGAATTCAGAAGCAGCCCAGCTGGGTAGCTTGACTTAGGATCTCCCATGATCTCCTAGTCAACATGTTGCCTAGAGCTGCAGGTATCTGAGCACTTACCTGGAGCTAGAGGATATATTTATAAGATGGTTCATTTGTATGACTAATAATTTGCTGCTTGATGTTGGCCACAGGCTTCCATTCCTTAACACCAGGACCTCCTCACAGGGGAGGCTTATGGATTTTCATGACATGGTGGTTGGCCTCCTACAGGGGAAATGACCCCAAGGCAGAAGTGGCAATATCTTTTGTGACTTGCTTCAGCCGTCACCAATGTTATTTTTACTATATTCTGTGGGTCATGTAGGCCATTTAAGATGCAAGATGGGAGGGGATGGTACAAAGGTATGAGTACCAGTGGCTAAGGATCATTGCAGACCGTCTTGGATTCTGGGTCCCACACTGCTATACACTGAAGGCCAAAAGACTCTTTCCATTAATATTGTTAAACCTCCCAGGACTCTTATGTGACTCTCAGGAGAAGAGATGTTACCTCCAGAAAAAATGTGACTCATTACTACTCACCTGATGACTTTTAGGGCTGTTCATAGTTTATACAGATTTTTGTATCAGACACTGTTCTAGGCAATGGAAGATGTTCATTGGCAAATGAGACAGCAAAGTCTTTGCCCTCAAGTAGCTTATATTCTAGCATAAAGAGATAAACAACAAAATTTTTTAGATGTGTGACAATTTCATATGGAAATAAATTCTGAATGGAAAATAAAACACATTAAGATGATATATACTGGTAGAGGATTCTTCAGTAGGAATCTATGAAAGACTATTCGGAGGAAAAGATGTTGAAGTGGAAATCTAAATGGTGGAAAAAAGATAGCTATATAAAGATGGGAGTAAGGGGAATAGAACAGACATGTACAAGAGTAAGGGTGAGGTACTGAGAAGGGAACAAAGTTAGAGGTTTAAAAGGATAGAAAAAAAGAGTGTAGAACTAGAGGGTAAGTTAGGGGCCAGATTGGGTAGGGTCTTAAGTCATGGCTAGGCATTCTGATGTTGTTCTAGATTTATTAAATGTTTATTGGATGGTGCTAAAATAGAAAAGAGACATGATATGAATTACAGTTTAGCAAGTTAATGTTGGCTTCTCTGTGAAATCAAAGAGTGAAAAGTGGAAGACTTTTACAAGGCTGTATCAGTCTTCTGAAGCTATGTTTTGTGTGTGTGTGTGTGTGTGTGTGTGTCTTTTTGCTATTTCTTGGGCCGCTCCCGCGGCATGTAGAGATTCCCAGGCTAGGGGTCCAATCGGAGCTGTAGCCACCAGCCTACACCAGAATCAAAGCAACGCGGGATCCGAGCCACGTCTGCAACCTACACCACAGCTCACGGCAACGCCAGATCGTTAACCCACTGAGCAAGGGTAGGGACTGAACCCGCAACCTCATGGTTCCTAGTCGGATTCGTTAACCACTGTGCCACAACGGGAACTCCTGAAGCTCTGTTTTGAATTGGAGTTTAGGCAGTGAAGTTGAGTCAGATTTCGAATATATTTTGGAAGTAGAACTAAAAGGACTTGCAGGTGAATTGGAAGTATTTTAAGGAAAGACAGGAATCAAGGATAACTACAAGTGGCCTGAGCTACTGCACAGGTGTTGGCATCATATATGGAGATGTGAAGAGCATGGGGACAAGCTATAGAGGGGCTAGGGAGTGGCCATTCATTTTGGGTAAGTAAACTAATGTATTTAGTCTAAGTCACATGAATTTAAGATGCTTATGATCAGAATGGAAATGGTGTATAGGCAGTAGAACATATTAGATTTGAGAAGACAAAATTAGATATGTAGATTTGAGGATCATCAGCATATGGATTACATGAAATTGGATCAAGTTACTTGGAGGGATAAAGAAATGAGAATATAGTCAAGGTTATTAGGAAGGTGAAGAGGAACTAGCAAGGAGATGAGAAGGAGCAGGAAATAAGGCAGAAGGGAAAAAAATCTGTTATCTTGCAAACGAAGTGAAAAAGGACTTTGAAGAGGAAGTGTACAGCATGGTAAATTTTAGATACATATACATTCATAAATGTATATAAATATAATCAGTATATATATGTTTTATACATATATAATTTACATATGCACACATAAATATACATAACCTGTAATATATGTATAGGTACATATATAATTTACCATTTATCTATCTACACACGCAATTGTTCGTAATCCACACACACATATATGTCTCTGTATCTCTCTATATCTTGGATCACACCGTTTGGGAGGCTGAGAAGCCCTACAATCTGGCATCTGTAAGATGGAGACCAGGGAGTCTGGTGGTGTAGTTCCTGTCTGAGTCTAAAGGCTTAAGAACCAGGAGCATTGGTGGCATAAATTCTAGTCCAAAGGTAGGAGAAGAACAATATTCCAGCTCAAACAGTTAGGCAGAGAGAAAATTCTCTCCTCCTCAGCCTCAGACTTCTTGTTCAGTTGAGGCATTAAATGGACTGGATGATGCCCGGCCACACCGGGGTGCAGAGTGCCATGTCCAGGTCAGGGGTTCAATCTGGAGATTGAATGTAATCTGTAATCGCTGAGATTTCTGTAATCTCTTCCAGAAATGCCCTCACAGATATATCTAGACATAATTTGACAAGACATCTGAGCATTTGGTGCCCATTCAAATTGACACCTAGAATTAGAACTGAGAAAACTTGGATGTTGCCACCTGGGGGCCACATGTGAATTTAAGAGCCATTTAGAATGTGAGAAGCCAGTAAAGAACAATTGGCCATTGTGGCAGGAAAAGAACCAGATGAACACAGGGAAGACAATGTGCAAAGTGTTTCAAAGAGGAGAGTATGTTAAATGCTGCTGGAGTGTTGAGTGATGTAAAGGCAGGATACCGACCATAAACGTACTCACGATATAGACTGTTGATGTCCTTCCAAGGGGTGGTTTTAATATAGTAGTGGGAATAAAAGCAGAGAGAACTGAGGAGACATGGTAAGTGAGGAAGGAAGTGAATAAATATGGACAACATGTTGGAGCGTTTGGGGGCCATTCCAAATTTATTCTGGTCCCAAAGCTCTTGGAAAGAAGACTGCATCTAATAGAAAAATCAGTAACTCTGACTTGCTATAATGACATCAAATGAATCTATTGGACAATACTTGAGAGAAATAAATATCATAACAATATTGCTTTGATAACTTTAAAAGATACAGAAAGACATTTGAATTTATTCCTGCTTGGCCTGGATTAGATACACTGCCCAACCTAATCATTATCCATAGGTATGATTATTCTTGGGCAATGTCTAATTAATGTTCTGGTCATTGGTACATCCACAAAATAATTTATTTATATGTATATAAATATTCTGTTTTTTGAAAAATGGAGTTTCTAAATTAATTAAAATCTCTTGGTTTTAATTTCATCAAAATATTGGACATGTTTCATTGAAAGGTTTTTTTTTTTACTAAATCCCTCTTTCCCGACAAGCTTCACTTAAATATCTTCTTTATTTCATTAAATTTTGACACATTTCAGATATAAAAGGACATTGGATTTACTTAATGAACAGCTGGGTATGATCACAGAACATAAGAAATAATGTTATAAATATAGATTAAACCCTTGGTTAATTCTTCCCTTACTGCATTCCTTGCCCAGCCAAGAATAGAAGAATTCATTATCCTGAATTTGGGGTTTAACATTTTCACATGTTTGTGGATTTTATCACATATATATGGATCTTTTATTACATATATAGATAGCATATGCAATATGGCTTTGCTCAGCATTTTGTATGTGAGCTATTTTAATGATAAAAAAATTAAGTTCCTGCTGTATTCTATTTTATTAAATACCTGTCATATATATATCCATTTTCATGGTGATGAAATTTGCATCTTTTCTAATTTTTTGCTATTATGAACAATGCTTTCTGAAAAAGTCCTCTTTTGCATGTATGTGTTTATATAAATGATATGTGTAAAGATATATATAAGTAATATGTATATAGATATATAAATATGTATATATGATATATACACAAATATGTGCATGATCTATATATGTCATAGTGTTATGCCTGGAAGAGAACTGAAGGGAATAGACACTCTTAATAGTATTATATACTACTCTATTCTGCTCCCAGCTCTTTGCATTGGTTTATACTAAACCATCAATGTAGAAAAATTGCCTTTCCTCCATGAATATTGTCATGGCCTATGTCTTTACCTTTAAAGCTCTGTTTTAAAATCTTTTGCATAACCACTGTTGATGGCAACTGCAAGTAATGACTTTCATTAATTTTTCATTATAATCATTAAAAATTTCTTCTACTATAATTTAAATGTTTTTCTTTTTGTTCTGATCTCAGGTGAAATCAAGAATCGTATAATATGAAGTTGTGGCTCAGCAATTTAAGAACACAACATAGTGTCAGCCGGGATGCAGGTTTAATCCCTGGCCTCTCTCTCTGGGTTAAGGATCCTGTGTTGCTGCAAGCTGAGGCATAGGTCACAGATGCCTCTCAGATCCTACGTTGCTGTGGCTGTGGCATCGTCAGCAGCTGTGGCTCTGATTCTACCCCTAGCCTGGAAACTTCCATATGCTGTACATGTGGCTCTCCCCACCCCACCCCCCCAAATTAATATAATCTGCAAATTACTGTACTTTAATATTATTGTCCTTAAAAAAATTCTTGGTTTAAGCTAGAGTTCCATAGAAGTAATAATCATGAAACAGTAAATGATTTTGATGATGTTTATACTGATCCTGCAGTTCTTGGAGCACGATGTACCTCACGGTAGGTGATCCTGATGTGTGTTGTAGGGGGAAGTGGGGGAGGGTAGCCTTAGGGCAATTAAGGTAAGTTTAAGATAGGATGTGGGGGATTCTGTAATCAATAAATTCATTTAATATGTTTAATTCAGAATTTTATAAATTATTTTTCTAAATTATATGGCCAAAACATATTTTTTAAAAAATTGATTAACATCTACGGGACACTAGTTTTGGGTGGGATAGTAGCGTTTTTAGGAAAGCAAGTGGGGAGTATTTTCCTAAAGATTTGAGAATTTATATTTTGATAGCAAGATTTCACTTAGTATTTTTGATATAGAACAAGACCATCAAAGAGGCTTCCTTTCTTTTTAAATACGAGGAATTGTTTGATTCCTGATTTTGAATGTCTGAATGGTAATTCTACTTTTAATGGATTAAAAACGGTTTAAAAATGAGTGTTTTTAATTTTCTCTTGGGTAGTATAGTCTAATTGGTAAAATGTTGAATGGTGTTTCTGTCCCCTTTATTTTCCACTTCTAATATAGAATCAATTAAGAGTAAGCAGTCGGAGATAATTCTTAACATAATTCTGTGATCCCTTTTATAATATAGTTAATGTAATTCCCCCAAGTAAATGGATATCAATTTCAATAAGTTTCCTAAATGGAAGGTGCTGTATGAGGCCTTTCATCCTGCCCTTTCAAAATTGACAATTAAGTACATAAGAAATAAGTGGTGATTTTATTAGAACCTTATGAAATACCTGGCCAAGTCAACTGCTTTTACTATAGTAATAACTTCATTTTGTTTAAAAATATGAGAAACGAATTTTGATCATTTCATTCTAGGCAATAGTAGCAATTAATTAAATACGTGGTTAACACAATCTATTCATAAAATTATACATTAGTTTATGCATAATATAAATAATTGGTCATCTATATATAATTTTATCTGCTGTTTCATTCGAATAGCATGGTAGGCAATGCTAAGGGATGGAAGTATTGTACACAAATATGGAGAACAAACTAATGGCTTCTAGAGGAGAGAGGGAAGCCAGGAGCGATAATATAGGGGTAGGAGATTAAGAGGTATAAAGTATTAGTATGAAATAAGCTACAAGGATATATTGTGCAACATGGGGAATATAACCAATATTTTATAAAAATTATAAACAGAGTATAACCGTTAAGAACTGTGAATCACTCTATTGTACTCTTGTAACCTATAATATTGCACAGCTACTACGCCTCAATAAAAAAATAAAAATAGGAGTTCCCATTGTGGCTGGTTGGTTTGGGATGGTTGGGTCCCACCAAGGACCCAGCATTGTCTCCATAAGGATGCAGGTTTGATCCCTGGCCTCACTCGGTGGGTTAAGGATCTGGTGTTGCTCTGACTGTGGCATAGGCTGGCAGCTGCAGCTCCATTTTGACCCCTAGTCTGGGAACTTCTATACACCGCAGGCCTGGCCATAGGAAGAAAAATAAATAAAAATTTTAAAAAGATGGGGGGTAACGTACATACATAGTAAGCATAGGCTAAAAACTGGGTTAAAAAATGACAATATTAATTTATTCAGCAAATGCTAATTATCTACTTTGTAAGCTCTTAAAGTTTCAACTCTAGATGAAGGAGAGATTAATAGAAAATACTTGAGTAAATTGTATGCTATGTTGGAAGGGTAAAAATGTTTTTGGAAAAAAAAAAGTAATGAAAAGGGGATTTAAAAATGCTAGGGGAGGGGGAGAGAGATCCTATATGTTTAGTGAAACTTCATCATTAATAATGAATATCTTTCTTAAAATAATGTTGACTGGCATATTAAGTATATATGTATGTATATGTGTCTATATGTTATATATTACCTGTATTTATATTTTATATATGAAACAACCACATTTGTGAGACTTAATTACATCTCTTCAGGTCACCTGGTGAGCTTATTTTACATTATTTATTTTATACCGTTTGATATTTTTATCTCCTGTTTATTTCTATAGTAATGGCATGCACTATGGTGTATGAATTTCACTTCTCTTTATCTTCTTTATTCTCCTGAACCTATACACCAGTTTTAATGGCTCATATATTTTTATTATTGCTTTAATCTCATTATCCTTATTACAAAATATAAATGCTTTGACATTATTTTAATGCAAAAATCACTTTAAATAATCCTTTTTTACATATTTGCAAGTTGCATTGTGAAATCAGAGTGAAAAATTTAATGTTGTGATACATTAGAGTAACACTAGAACATTATTGCTTGCTGCTGCTCCAAGTGAAACAATTTAAACTTACATAAATGTGAAAACATTCTACTCAAAGTGTGTTTCTATTAGGTAGTATAAATTGTAGTTTCTGAAAAAAATAAATACACTGGATAATAATATTTAAGAAATAAGTGCTTTCATCGGACAGCCTTTTTTCAATGAAAATGTAATATGCCTAAATTTAAGTGAAAGGCCGAAAATAAGTAGAAAATGAATTTGAATAAAAATTGAACATACAGGATATAAAGAAGCATCTTTAGTATTTTCACTTTCCTTTTATTTTAAGTAAACTTATTATTTGGGTTTTTTTTTTTTTTCTTTTCCAAAGTAACAAAATCCAACCTTGGTAAGCATAACATCTTAGATTAAACATAAAGTCTATTCATTTTTTCAATATGTATTAATTTAACAGGACATGGTATATAATTGAAATATCATAATCCATGACTTCTAAAACTTTCTGGGGGTACAGAGTATAAAGATGTTTGTAACGTAGCAAGGCAGACAAACAAATGCCAAAATTATCATGACAAGGTGGAAAGGACCAAAATAAAGTTATGCCAACACTGCTGAGTGAGGCCAGAAGAGGGGATGACTATTAAAGCCATAGGGGAAGGGTTCAAAGATATTATGAGAACTCAAGGAAATAATAGAATGTGAGAAGAGACTTCCAGGTACAATGAAGAATATGGACCAAAAAGTAGAGACATGCAATTCAGGGGCTAGGTGAGAAATTACTTTGTAGTCATCTTTAGTTGTGCAGACAGCATTCTGTAGGAAGGAGGATGATAAAGATTATTACAAGCAAGGGTCATGGCTAGACTGAATGTTAGAAATATCACCATGGCAACAACTTGGGGAATAGTTGAGGAAGTAAATGAAAATGTGGTGGCTATTTATTAGATTATTTTAATAATCCAGGAGAGAAATATTAAGGAACTTGAATTAAGTCAGTAGTCGCACTGTAGTGGAAAGCAGAAATATAAGTGGTGAAAATTGATGTGAGAATATGATGGAAAGAGAAAGCAATATCATGGCTTCTAAAAGTTCTGTGTGACTCAGTGGGTTAGGGCACCACTGTGGGAGACAAAGGATGCAGGGGGAGGAGCAGGTTTGTGGGGAAGAGATAAGGGCAGTTTTCAAAGGTCCTATGAAATTTTCAGGTAAAGATGCTCAGATCCTAGAGACCGCTATTTTGGTAACATGGTGCATTAGAAATAGAACTCCCAAAGGTGACACCCTCAATGGACAACTAAAAAATCTGACCGTAATAGTGGTAGGTATAATTATGTACCTTGACCTTGGCTCTTCATCAAGTAAAAGAGGAAATAAAATTGTCCTCTGAGACAATAGCTATAAGATCTCACAATAGGATTGAAATAGCAAGTCACATTATTTATCTGACCAGAAAAAAAGAACTTAAATCAAAATTTAGTGAAAAAAAAATACCCAAAAAAAACAAAAACAGAGTCCCCATTGTGACTCAGCAGGTTAAGAGCCCTACATTTCCTCCCTGAGGATGCAGGTTCAATCCCTGGCCTCGCCTGGTGGGTAAAAGATCTGGCATTGCAACTAGCTGTGGTGTAGGTCACAGATGTAGCTCAGATCTTGCATTGATATGGCTATGGCGTAGGCTGGCAGCTACAGCTCTAATTCAACCCCTGGCCTGGGAACTTCCATAGGCCCTGGGTGCGGCCATAAAAAGAAAAAAAAAAAGTTTATACTAGCCATTGGTCCATACTCTTTATAGAAACCAGGTAGAATGGCATTGATAGCCTCAGTATAGGGGCGCTTTTTAAATACGGGCCTCAAATTTAGCTTTATTTCACAAATACTTGCAGAAAATAGGAGCTCACAAGTTAAAATTACTAACATGATGTAACAACTTTTCATCAATGAAAACAAGACAGAATGCTAAATTTGACTACCAGGAACTATGGGTATTGGGATTATCAAATACAAAGTACAAAGGAATTGTGTTTAAAAACGTTAAATACATGTATCAGGCTGCCCTGAATCCCACAGACACTGGCATGCCCCATCTTTTACTCCAGCCATCACTCTGGTAACCAGGCTTTAATTGGCGTAACTTGAACATGTCCTACCTTAGCTGAACTATTTCTTCCTAGGCTTTCTTCCCTAGGTTTCTCTGATGCCAAATTTGTGATGCTTGCACATACCTAGCTGGTATGTTTTCTCACAGATGGAAGTGTAAGGGCCACCTCTAACCAGTCAGGCATGGGAACTAGTGAAAACATACTCCCCTCTTTTATCTCTTGGAGGAGATAATCCTGAAGAACTTTCTAGATGGCAGTTCAAAAGATCCAAGTAGGCTCAAGTCCTAGTTGCTCACCAATGACCATACCGAGGACATGGCCTTTTATTGGCTTTCCCTTTCAAACTTCTCATCTCCTAAAGTAAATTTTCTTCATCCAAGCTTGTGTTTCGGCCTCTGCTTTTGGAGGAAAACAAAGATCTGGGTTCTACTTCCTCTGGTGAAAGTGGAACCCAGGCTAAGACAGTTGGGATGACGAATGACCCTAAAAAAAAACCCAGACAGAATGAAATTCTAACTGTCATTAATGAGAAAAGGTGGAGTGGTTATAACCCAGGTACGTAATAGCAGTATAGGTATTAAGACTCTCACTGGTGGAAAAATATAAAATTCAAGTTGAGTTTGTTCAGTGGCAGCAGAACTTGAAAGATATGAGGGCAATGATAATTATAAGCCTTCTGGGGTTGCTGGCCATAGTTGTCTGTTTTAGGACCCCCCCAAAAAAGAAAATGACAGACTCAGGCTAACCAACTGTCATTCAAGGTATGCTTTGAAATCAAGAGGATCTACATGTTAGTGTTTGAAAAGCCCCTTATTTCAAACAGCCAAACAACAGATAGTGATGAAAACCAGGCTCGGGATTTAATTATAAGGTTAGCAGAATGACAAGGAAGACAATGAATGTACAACTTTCACAGTCTTATGTTAAACTCTGGTGTCTAATAGATAAAAGAGTGGTACCTTCAGACCTGGTATGGCAACATTTGGTGAATAAGGAAGAAAATCTTCTGACACCACAGATTCTTCTGAACCTTTGACTATGCTTTCTTTCCTGGGAGAACCTGGAAAGACTCAGCTGGGGCAGTTCATTTACAGGTTTTACATGTCTTCCTCAAGATTTAGTCCTGCCTTACCTACCTCTTCCAGACCAATAATAAGGATCAGCTCAGTATAGCCCAAATTGTTGACTCTTTTCTGGGTGAAAGGAGAATGCACAGACCCATATTACAAGATATATACCAGCAGGAATTGCAAAAATATGTGATTGAGTGGAACTTGTGGGTGGTGTATCAGGGTGGATGTTAAATGATGTGGAAATACACCCTATGACTCAGTGTTTAATATCCTGGCAAGTGATCTTGAGGCAGCTCAGACAGCTGGCTCCTTGATGCTTGGACAAATTTCTGGCCTAAAGAAAATAATAGGATACTTATCTTTCTATTTCTGACTTATTTCACTCAGGATGAGAGTCTCTAGTTCCATCCATGTTGCTGCAAATGGCACTATTTTGTTCTTTTTATGGCTGAGTAGTATTCCATTGTGTATATATACCACATCTTCCTAATCCAGTCATCTGTTAATGGACATTTGGGTTGTTTCCATGTCTTGGCTATTGTGAATAGAGCTGCAATGAACATGCAGGTGCATGTGTTGTTTTTAAGGAAAGTTTTGTCTGGATATATGCCCAAGAGTGGGGTTACTGGGTCAATATGGTAGTTCTATGTATAGATTTCTAAGGTACCTCCATACTGTTCTCTATAGTGGCTGTACCAGCTTACATTCCCACCAAGAGTGCAGGAGGGACCATATGATATCACTCATATCTGGTATCTAATATACAGCACAAATGATTCTTTCCACAGGAAAAAAAAAAATCATGGACTTGAAGAATAGGCTTGTGGTTCCCCGGGGGGAGGGGGAGGGAGGGGGAGGGAGTGGGAGGGATTGGGAGCGTGAGGTTAATGGATGCAAACTAGGGCTCTTGGAATGGATTAACAATGAGATCCTGCTGTGTACCACTGAGAACCATGTCTAGATACTTACAACGCAGCATGACAATGGGAGAAAAATTTATGTATACATGTATGGGTCCCCATGCTGTACAGTGGAAAAAAAAAGTTTGTTGGGGGAATTAACAATAAAAATAAATTTTAAAAAAAGAAAATAATAGGAGATGACTTGGTAGAGTGTTGAGGAGGAGTCAGGAGACTCAGGGAAATGACAATTTTAAATTAAATTTATCACGTGAGTTCAGAGTCCCCACCACCTCATTAATTGCAATAAATTAAAAAATGCACCAGGAAGGAAATGTTTCCTTGAGAAACGTGGTGGTGGCTCTCCTGTATGGGCTCAAGCTGAGAATATCATATGGTGCATGAAATTGAGTTCCTTAGAAATAACAGGAATAATGCTTCAAAATGGCAGAGGTCAGGTTGTGACAATTAACCAACAAAGCAAGGTGGATTTAATTATTATTAATGACAGCAACATCAGAGTGGAAACCAGATGACTGGACCAGAAATGATCTCTGAGGATAGTTGTTGGCCTGCAATATCCATAGGGATTATGTAGATAAGCAGACAAGGGTGTTCCTTGACTTGTATAACCAGACGAATATTGAGATCTGGCTAGGCGAATGATGAAATCAGCTGCTGCAATGGAAAGTCAAGGCCTTCCATCACGTTTGAGATCTGAACTCGTTTTCTGACTCAGAGAGCCCTGACTGAAGGAAAGGCTGATCCCTTTGAGTAAGAACCATGACACATTATCGCAAATATATATGACAAATTTTCTCCCAATCTTTCCCTGGATGGACCTGTGACCATTTACCAAATTATATTTTCAGCTGACATGGATAGTAGGAGACTCAAAACATCATCCTGTTTCCCTTTCTAAAGTAGAGGCTTGGGGATGCCAAGTGACAAATAGAAACCTGGCCCAGGTTGATCTCATATTGATCCAACAGACCTGGAAAGCACAAAATAAGGTGGTAGATACCAATGTAAATGATCCATACTCTCTAGAAAACAGGGATTATCTAATTGTATCAACGATACCCAATTTTACTGTACACTATTTGTAAAAGGCAACAAAAACAAGGAATTCAGACAGGCAGAAAGGAAAAACATTACAGGCAAATGATCAGGCAAAAAATCAAAAGAGGGCTGTATGGTGATATTATTATTATTATTGTATTATACACAGTAAATTTTAGGGCAAGATTAAGATACCAAAAAGTGATCAGAGTCTCACTTTTCCCCAACAAAAATACAATTGATTAGGAAACAATAACAAACAGATAAGCATATCTTTGCAAGAAAACCTAAATAACCCATAATTCAAAAAGTAATATTAATGGAAATAAGAAAATCCCTAGAAACTGAGCCGTAAATAAAATATTGTTTATCAAAACTTGTGGGATGCAGCTAAACTTTATATAGAAGGTAATTTATAAGATTAAGTGCTAATATTGGACCATAACTGATAAAATTAAGCAGAGAACAAAATCAATTCAAAGGCAATGGAGAGAAAGAAATGCAAAAATAAGTGTAGAAACTAATGAAATTATAAGCTAACCTATAGTGGAGAGGATCAGCAAAGACAAGTGTTAGATCTGTGAAAAGACTCGGAAACGAGAGGGAGAAAAAGGGGAGACATGAAAAATATTAGAAATAAGAATGTAACTAAGATAGCAACAAAATGTAATAAGAAAATATTTGGAACCATATATGTCAATATATTTGAAATATTAGGTGAAATGGACAAATTTCTAGAAAAAATAAAAATTATGGAAAATGAAGACATACAATTATCTTTATTGAAAATTTTTAGGAGCTCACCAGTGGGTGGGGTTAGGGACTCAGCATTGTCACTGCCATGGCTTGGGAAATTTTGCATGTACAGTTGTGGTCAAGAAAAAAGAAAAGTAAACATTTTATCAGTATTCATTTTGATTCTTGTATGCCTTAAGATCAAAACTAATAAAAACACAAAGGAAGAAACTGGGCCACTCACACTAATTAACATGGATGTAAAAATCCTAACTATTGGTAAACTAAAGCCAACAATTGAAAAGAATAATGCATCATAATTATATTGGGCTTATTATCGGAATGCAAGTTTTGGGTTCAATAATGAAAAACTGATTATTGTAATTTACCAAGTAACAGATTAAAAGAGAAAAATTGTATGTTATCTTCTCAATAGAGTCATAAAAATGATGATGAAATTTATTGAGCATGCGTGAAATTCATGCGTGCACACATACATATTTTAGCAAGCTAAGAGGAGAAGGAAACTGACTTGACATGATAAAGATCATCAGCTTCAGCAACAGCAAAGTATCCTATTCAATGAGGAAATGCTAAAATCTTTCATTCCAAAATCAATAATAAGGATGTCTATTCAGCGTTCTATTGATGGACATAACAAGACTAACGTCAAGGGCTAAATAGTGTCACTCCCAAATTCATGCCACCTGGAACCTCAAAAAGTGACCATTTTTGGAAATAGAGTGTTTGTAGATATAATTAGTTAAGGCTCTTGAGACGGAATCACAGTGGATTTAGGGAGGTAAGGGAGAAGGCGTTTAGGACACAGACAAGAGAGAAGAAGGCTGTGTGAGGATGGTGTCAGAGATTGGAGTTACTCTTTTACTATTATTATTTTTTGTCTTTTTAGGGTTTCATCCAAGGATATGGAGGTTCCGAAGCTAGGGATTGAATCAGAGCTACAGATGCTGATCTACACCACAGCCACAGCAACGCTGGATCCAAGCTGCGTCTGTGACTTACACCACAGCTCACGGCAAAGCTGTATCCTTAACCCACTGAGCAAGTCCAGGGATCGAACCCGCGTCTTCTGGATGCTAGTCAGATTCTTTCCTGCTGAGCCACGTTGGGAACTCCTGGAGTTACTCTTGCCACAAGCCCCTGGACTCGAGGAGCACCAGAAGTTGGAAGAGACAAGCAAGATTCTCTCTTAGTGCCTCTGGACTTTTGTCCCCTGGATCTAGGACAGAATATGTTTCTGTTGTTTTAAGCCACTGAACTCTACAGTAATTTATTATGGTGGCTCTGGGACACTAATAAAAGAAAAATATTTAGGAGTTGGAAAAGAAGAAATAGGAAATTCTCATACGCTGATGATATAATAGTATATTAGAAAATTGCCATATATATGTGTGTGTATGTGTGTGTGTGTGTGTGTGTGTGTATAAAATTAGGAAATGTAAGAATTTTGCAAGTTTTCCAGTTATGAGTTACAAAGCCAATCATGTTCCTTAAACTATTATAAATAAAATAGGTAGCTAAAAAAAACTTTGTCACCAGCAACAGAAAAATAGAGTACCTAGAAATATCTATCTTCTCATATTTGAACAAAATTATAAAAGCTCATTGGAAGACATGGGAGTGGAGCTAAATAAGTGGAAAGACACGCCTTCTTTTTTTTTTTTTTTTTTTTTTGCGGTATATGGAGATTCCCAGGCTAGGGGTCTAATTGGAGCCAGAGCCACCGGCCTACGCCAGAGCCACAGCAACGTGGGATCCGAGCCGCGTCTGCAACCTACACCACAGCTCATGGTGACACCGGATCCTTAACCCACTGAGCAAGGCCAGGGAGTGAATCTGCAACTTTATCATTCCTAAGCGGATTCGTTAACCACTGTGCCACGACGGGAACTCCAGACACACCTTCTTGATAAACAGGAAGATGTCAAAACTTCTTGTATTGATCTATAGTCTCAAAATAATTCTAGTCAAAATCCCAGAGAATTTTTTAAAAATAGAATTTAACAAGTTACTCCAGAATATATTTAGAATGTCAAAGAACTAAATGTTCTTAAAGAAGAACCAGGTAGAGGTGAATTAAGACTTATTTTAAAGCTAGAGAAAATTTTAAAATATGGCATTGGTGAAGGAATGGACAAAGAGATTAATGGAACAGAATTGAGTCCCTAAACCATATATTAGAACTTCATTTATAGATCAGTGGAGAAAGAATGGACTATTTAATAATGTTTAGATAATAATAGGTTATCTCTGTGGAAAAAGGAATCCCCATTTTACACCATAAGTAGCAATAACTTCCAGATGGACTGGTATTCAGCATGACATGAAAAAATTTTTAAATCTTTTTTTAAGAACATACCTTCATGAATTGTAACAAATGATTTAAGTCAGAAAAAAGCACAAACCAAATAGAAAAAGAGAAAAACATTTGAATAAACTTAAAAAATGTTTAATTTGAAACCAAAAAAGACACTTGAAAGTGAGTAAATAAGTCAAATTTTAGAAGAAAATATTTATGACAAATATATCTGGCAAAATATTAGTACATTGAATATGTAAGTATACTTACATTAAGAAAAAGGTAAGTGGGAGTTCCCTTCCTGGGGCAGTGGAAAACTAATCTGACTAGTATCTGACTAGTATCCATGAGGATGCATCCCTTGCTAAGTGGGTCAGGGATCTGGCATTGCCATGAGCTGCAGTGTAGTTCACAGACATGGCTCGGATCCCGCGTTGCTGTGGCTGTGGTGTAGACTGGCAGCTATAGCTCTAATTAGACCCCTAGCCTGGGAACCAACATATGCTGAGAATGCAGCCCTAAAAAAAAAAAAAAAAAAAAAAGAAAAAGATAAGTAATTTGCATTATTATCAGAAGACATAAATAGCCTACAAAAGAAGAAACATAAGTGGACCTCAAAGATAAAAAAAGGTTCTCAATCTTATTAGGGGAAGAAAAGATTAAAATGAAAATCACAGTGTGATGTCATTTCACACCATATTGATTGGCATCAATCATGACAATATCAGCTTCTCAAATATACGCTGCTAATAGAAACGTAAATTCATCAAACCAATTATGAAAATGAATTTTCTATTACTTCGTGTCTAGGAAAAACTGTTCCCTCTGCTCACATTTATAACACGTCTCACTCCTGATGTGTGAGTTTTTTATCCCACACCAAGCAATTTGGCAACACTAGCTAAGTGTCCTACAATTTGATTCAGTTCTGACACTAGTACCAAGAGGTATTATCCAATTCCTCAGGCCAAGGGGTCAGTTACATAAGACTGCTCCCCAATTATTGCAAGTCCAGGTTGCTACCTGTGATTCTGAATGGCTGGCTATTAAATCAGAGATTCCTACAAGCCCCCTCCTCAGGTTTGATTAATTTGCTAAAGCAGCTCTCGGAACTCAGGAAAACAGTTTACTTACTAGTTTACCAGTTTACTACAAAAACTATTAAAGGCTATGAATGAACAACCTGATGAAGAAATATACATGGGAAGGTCCAGAAGAGTTCAGACTTACAGAAGTTTTTGTCCCTGTGGAATTTGGGATGTGCCACTCCACTAGCATGTGCCTGTATTCTTGTTCACCAACCCAGAAGCTCTTTGGACCTTGTACTTTTAGGGTCCTAATGGAAGATTCATTGTGAACACATGATTAATCATTAATGCATTCACACATCCAGGAGCCAAGCAGGGTCCTCTTATTAGAAAAAAAGACGCTTTTGCTACCCAGGAAACTCCAAGGGATTTAGAAGGTCAGTGTAAAAGACCAAATATTTGGAAAAAAAGATGCTCCTAGTGCTCTTATTACTTAGAAAATTGTAGGAGTCTTAGAGGCTCTGTACTGGGAAGTGAGGCAAAGATCAATTTATATATTTTTCTGTTATTTCACACTTATTCTGGCTGATTACATGTATGCTTTATGAGTCAACCATTTGGGTCTTATCTAAATATACTACTAAATATCTTGCACCCATTTATACATATAATGGTATTCATAGCAAAGTTGTCTATAATAACAAATAATTGTAAATAATCAATAATGCTGGTCAACACTAAAATAGATAAATAATCATTTATTTATATTGTATTGCAGTGAAAGTGAGTGAATGAGATCTATAAATATCACCATGCAAGAATCTCTCAAACATAATGATGAGTGAAAACAGAACAAGCATTAAAAAAGAACCATTAATTTGTGATAACCACCCATCTTTCTTTCAACTGCAGATGGTCTTTATTTCTTTTTCTTTCCTAATTGCCCTGGCAGAAACCTCCGGTACAATGCTGAATAAAGGCAGAAAGAGTAGACCTTGTCTTACTCCTGATCTTGAGAAAGATTTCAGTCTTTTGGTGTGTTTCATTTTATTCATCTCAGTTTTTTTTTAGTTTTCCTTGTAACTTCTTCTTTGCTCTATTTATTGCTTAAGAGTATATTTTGTAATTTGCACATATTTGTTATCCTTCTGTTATTGACTTACAGCTTTATTTCACCCAGTATTTGAGAAGATACTTTGGATGATTTCAAACTCTTTAAATTTATTGAGACCTGTTTTGCAACTCAGTATATTGTTTATTTTAGAGGATGTCCCATGGATACTGGAGATACAAGTGTATTCAGTGGTTGGTGGGTGGTATGTTCCATAGATATATGGTGGGCATAATTTTTTATTTTATGGAAAAAACACAACTATATTTATGTAATGAGAGTTATGGCTCAGTGACAATAAACAGTTGAAAAATAATTGATGGCACAAAATACCCATAGAGGTGGGAAAGCATGTAAAATACAGTAGAGATGGAAGCTCCCTGTGTGGAAGAAGAGATGAAATTTTTCTTTTGATAACAGAGGAAAGCAAATGGGAATGAATTTTTAAAATTATCTAAGATCGTTGGTTTGTAAGAGTAGGAAATTCAGTGCATGCCTGGTTATTTTATCTTTCTTTAAAGACATTGAAAATAAAATATGTGATCAAATTGAAAAACTTCCTGAAATTTCTAGCTTTGAAAACATTTGCTATGCTAGAGATTCCAGCAGAATACAGACAGATGCTTAATGGGAAGTAATAAATAGTAGCTTTTTAAGATTTTAAAGGTCTCATAGTTTTGCGTCTCAGTTTTTATGTTTTTTGGGTTTTTTTTTTTGTTTTTTGTTTTTTGGAGATGAGGCAGTAAGTCATTTCGTATATCAATTAGCTCAAAGTGTCATGAGTATGTTCTTTTCTTTCAGATATCTTGACTCAGACGATTTCTGGGAAACCCAAATAATGCTTCCATTTCTACAAATCCTCCCTGCTGCCCATGGATTGTAGGAACCAACATGCTCATAGGCCTCTTCTTGTCTTTGACTTTTCCAAGTTGATGCTATTTGTCCCATGTATAGATGTGAGCTTCTATTTTAATTCCCCCAATGGCCAGAGTTTAATATTAACAATGTATTAAGGATAACTTGGGGCAAAATATGAATATATATACACAAAGTGATTTACACCTGTTATTCAAAACAGTTATTTTTAGTAACTAACTCTAACCCATTCCAAACATGTCCCGGAATTTCTGCATAACTCCTTAAATTTCCTCATAGAATGTAGGAATCTTCAGATAGTTTCCTGCCTTGGAATCCAGGCCCCAGAGAATAAGGGAAATCTTTTCCTTTCCTGTTCAGGACCCATTTCATACTTACTACTCCAGGATAATTTTCAGGGGAATCATCCTTATTTGTCCATTTCCTCTCTCACCTTTGTTTGCAGACCATTTTTAGAGTATTGCTCCTCTGTCCCTTCTTTTAGACCTTATATATGAATTTTTTTTTTTTGGCTGCATCTGTACCGTATGAAAATTTCCTGTTTAGGGATCAAACTGATGCTGCAGCAGCAGTGACCTGAACCACAGCAGTGACGGCACCAGATCCTTAACCCTTTGCTCCCCAAGAGAACTCCTAGATCTTACATTTTTTTAAAACAAGTTATATACTTTCACAAATGTATTCACAGATTATCCTAACACAGGAAGATTAACTCTCTTCTGTTAAAATTTCAAAAATACATTGCCACCAGTAGACATATGAGAAAAGGAGAAGCACATATCATCAGAAATGTAGGTTAAAAGTGTGAATAAGGTGCCACAAAGTTTCAAATTTCATTCTGAACTCAGTGAAGAAAAATTAGAAGTGATAAAATTTGAGGCCCTAACTGAATTTTGATGGCAGCATTACATAAGAAAGACAGAGATTGACGTATTTTTTTAAATTTTTGTATTATTTTCTTCCTTGCTTTAAAGATTCAGGAATGTGACAACAATGGCATTAACAAAGATTTCCTGGCTTAGCTGAGAAAAATTATTCATATGAGTATTATCCTCTGAGATACATGATACTGAGGTAACTATGGGAAGAATGAAAATGTAGAACATATAAAATTCCATAACCAATCTGGAAAGACAGCTTAAATGTATTATTGGGTAATTTCTCATGATGTCAAAGATAATGTCTTCCATGAATGTATTATCTATGTGATCATAAATACCTGATGAGACATAGCTGGGTATGGCTGGCTAGGATATACCCTAGTAGCATATGTAAGAAGTTTATTAATTTAATGGACAGGGAGCTATTTTAGCTAAATTTCCTTTCTTGTTATTATTGACATTCACAGTTTTGAATCTCTTACCCCAAACTAAATTTCCAATAGTACAGATTTTGAAAACATCAAATATGAACTGGTCTGAAATATGTTACAATTAATTTCACTTATTTAAATTGGTCTTGAGGACATCCTTGAAGATTGAACATCATGAAACATGCAAAGAATCATGAAAAATGTTGGTGGAACTTCATAGTTGAAGAGTAGCTCTCTAGTCTTTCAGAGCTGATAGATTAGGAAATGAGATTTTTTAAAAGTTTATATAAAAAGGTGTGTGTTTTTGGACTTAATTTTTGAACAACAGTCACCCTAAGAGAGTGCTTTTTAAGGATCTAAAAAAATAACTTCAATTCCAAAATAGCCCTTTAACAAGAGATATGAAGACTAAAGGGACAAGTGAATAACAATATCTTTACTAAAAAAAAACCAACAATGGAGATAATATAGGTGGTCTTTGGTTTTTTCCTAGCTTTAAACACCTCCATTGGGTTTCATGGCTTCTATAATAGGCAGTCAGTTAAACACTTCTTTAAAATGATTTTACATCATAATATCCTAATGTGATCTTTTAAAAATTATTTTAGATTCTTAAAATTAGCATTTTATAGAAATTTTGCAATGAAATGGACCTTAGAGATAATATTGTCCAAAGTACAAAATCATCATTTGCATTCTTCTTTTTCCTGGCAATTATTCAATTAACTTCACATGTTCCATTTTTCATTGGCTTGATAGCTTTCCTATCATAGTTAGACAAGAACTTGAGTTGGAATGCCCTGTGATTCAATCCATTACCAGGAGCTACCACAGGGCTTTTTAAAAAAAGCATAATTTTATTTCAACCTAGTTCATGTGTGTTGGTGAATTCAAGAGATAGAGTCTACTAAGATTTACTTTATAGGAAGCATCATCTTTTGTTGCATAATAACCACCTCTTCATTTCTGTTCCAGAATAGAAGCCATGCCTTCCTTTACGAGGCTCTACACGTTCTTTAGACCTAATTCATACCCAGATATCCATTTGCTCAGCCTTACCCTGTGCTTTCCAGACATCTGATGATTTCTCAATCTACAAGGCAAAAATTCTGTCCAGCCAGGATAATTTGTGAAACCTTTAAATGCTGTGTGAGATATTTTGGAGCTTCTGTTTAAAACTCCATACTAATGACTTAGTAATTGTTAGATGACTTTTCCAATAACGTCTGAAGTCAGTGATTTAAGGCTCCTGCTTTATCTTGGTGGCACCAGCCAGGACTGTTACAGATCAGAAACCAACCTGCGGTCCCAGTGGTTTTGAATAAAGCAAGAAAGGAAGAATTGATTTGGGAACAGTTTTTAACTTTAAAATTGTGTTCCAGTGGGAAAAAAAATCACAGTCTTTACCATCCTTGCCTCTGACATCCACCACAAATATGTACTGATTGTATTACTTTTGGAGTCATTCTAAGGTTAAAGGCATGATTTTTACTACCGGCATCTCCTGGAACAAAATTGAGTGAAAACATTCTTAATATTTCAAATGTCCCCGGATTTTAAAATTATTTTTGATAATTATTTTTGATAAATGATCTGGAACATTACAGCCATGATCTATCTTTATCACCTTTGTAAATTCTAAGTAGAACTTCTCTTCATTGAAATCTTACAATGTGAGCACAATTCCACATTTCCCCACAGGTGGGGAAACTTGAACCCAGAGAGATTCAATGACTTATTCAAGCTCACAAAGCAAAATACCTTAATATGGAACTTCTCTGCTGAGACTTTTCAACAGAATTTTTTTCATACATTTTTTTTGCCATATTTTACTGAATTATATTCAAATGATATGTCTGTGTTTCCACCAGAGAGGATAAACTTTTTTCAGAATTAAGGATTACTATACATCCTTTATTATGCCAATCACATAAGCAAATAATCTTTGCTGAGAGATTATTAATATGTGTTTGTCAGTAAATCTTGAATGCACCATTAAAAATATTGTCTTCTGGGAGTTCCCATTGTGGTGCAGCAGAAACAAATCCAACTAGTAACCATAAGGTGTGGGTTCAATCCCTGGCCTCGTTCAGTAGATTAAGGATTTGGCATTGCTGTAAACTGTCTGTGGTATAGGTTACAGACATTGCTTGGATCCTGAGTTGCTGTGGCTGTAGTGTAGGCCAGCAGCTGTAGCTCAGATTCAACCCCTAGCCTAGAGCACTCCATATGCCATGAGGTGGCCCTAAAAAGCAATATATATATTGCAATATATACACACACACACATATATATACACACACACACACAAATATATATATATACATACACACACACATATATACACACACATATATACACACACATATATGTACATACACACACACACACACACATATATATATATAATTATATATATAGTCTTTTGCCACTGCAGATTCTGGGTGAAGCTGTAGCACCTCCAGTGATACTGTTGATACTACAGGCCTTATTTTACTCACCTCTTTTATATGAATACATTTGACAAAGAGCTGTTCAAAGTTGAGCCTGTTTTTAAATTGGGTGTGGAAAGTGTAGCTGGAAAATTGGACATGTGCAAGCAAGAGACTGAGGAATTAAATTCAACTGACTCCTAAGTAAAGCTTATCTTTTCCTGCAAAGTGCCTTATTCAGAGAGTAATCATTGCACTGTCTTGATTCCATTGTATGTGGAAAATATTTGCATGAAGTCATTGTCTAGAAGTAACACCTGGTAGTGTACAACTGATTTTGATTTTGGTACATTTCAGCCAATTTGATTTATGCCCCTAAAGCACATTGCTTTTGATTAGGAAGTAACTAGTTAGGTGTTGAGCAAGAATCTTCATAGAGACTGTGTGAGAGCAAGAGCTAAATGTACAGGAAAAGAGTTGATATAGCAGGTCTGTTTTCCTTAGAACAGCATGTTTACACAGTTGGTCCTTTGTTAGCACATGGGAATTTGGATATTGAAAGGGTTTCCAGTGCCTTAATTGATAGGACTTACGGTGTCTAAGCAGTTTGTGCAAACACTATGGTTTGTGCTAGACTCCTGCTTTCCTTTTGGGGGTCTGGAGTGTTGGTATGTGCTAGGCAAAAGGTGCTTATCTGACCAACCTCCAGGAAAAACCCTGGGCACTGAGTTTTTACTTAGCTTCCCTAATAGCCAACCCTTGATATGTGTTAACACAGCCTATGGCTTGGTCACTTTAGTGTGTGTCCCGTGTCAGTCTGCTAGGAAGGGACTCATGGAAGCTTGCATCTGGTTTACCTTGGGCTTTACCCAAAGCACCTTTTCCTTTGCTAATCTGCTTTGTACCCTTTTACCAGAATAAATTGCAGCTGTGGTTCTGACTATATGCTGAGTCCTGGGAATGCTTCTAGTAAGAGTGAGTCAGGGGTGGTATTAGAGACCCTGTAACACTAACTTAATAATTATTCTGGCTAAAATGTGCATAGCATTTACCCTGTGGTGGGCATTAAGAATATCATATATATGACCTAATAAATTCCTTGCTCCAGCCACACCATGTAGATACAATTACTAACGCCACCATTTTATTTTATTTTATTTTATTTTATTTTATTTTATTTTATATTTTATTTCATTTTTTTTTTTCTTTTTGCCTTTTCCAGGGTCGCTTCCGTGGCAAATGGAGATTCCCAGGCTAGGGGTCGAATCGGAGCTGCATCCGTCGGCCTACACCAGAGCCACAGCAACGCGGGATCCAAGCCTTGTCTACAGCCTACACCACAGCTCATGGCAATGCCGGATCCTTAACCCCCTGAACAAGGCCAGGGATTGAACCTGCAACCTCATGGTTCCTAGTCAGATTTTTTAACCACTGCGCCACGATGGGAACTCCACTAACACCACCATTTTAATTATGAAGAACCCAAAGCACAGAGAAATGTCATGCCCATTAATGGTAAGTTACAGAGCAAGGATGATAAGAGGAAGGCAACTATGCAAAGAACGGGGGGTCGGGGGGAGAGAATTCAAATTAGAAAACTGCAAACTTTAATTTTAGCCTTATTTAGCTCAGCATTTGGCTAATGCTGGGCAACTTGAATATAAATTTTGTTTTAGTTAAAAATGAAGGAATAGTTAATATGATTAGATTTTCAATGCAAGCGCTACTATGAGAACTAAGGTTTTATTTCCAACAATGATATTTTTTCACATCTTTCAATATTTAATGGATAAACAGCTTTCTTCTTTTTTTTCCCCCCTCTTTTGTCTTTTTAGGGCCGCACACGTGGCATATGGAGGTTCCTAAGCTAAGGGTTGAATCAGAGTTGTAGCTGCTGGCCTACACCACAGCCACAGCAATGCAGAATCTGAGCTGCGTCTGCGACCTACACCACAGCTCATGGCAACGTCAGATCCTTAACCCACTGAGCAAGGCCAGGGATCGAATCTGTGTCCTCATGGATGCTAGTCAGATTTGTCTCCGATGAGCCACGACAGGAACTCCTCTTTTTCACAAATAATCTTCTGGAAAATGTTCACCTTGTCAAATCATTTTACTCTAAACAGTACTTTATTTCGTTTTTTTCAACCATAACATAAGGAGGGTGTGCAAGGTGAGAAAGTAAGTAGAACTAGGTTTATATGGATGGTACAGCAAGAGAAAATAGATTCTTAGATCACTAAATCCACATATCTAGAAACCAACTCTCTGTTAAAACTTTCATAGAGCGATGAACATACATAGAATCTTGGAAAAAATGAGAGTGAGGGTACTATGAGAAACAGGATATTTTGAGAGTCCCACAGTATCTCCCCTCAAGATACTTAACTTTTTATAAAGGAACAGCAAGGAACACTTCAGTGGTGAAGCCTGGTCAAAACCACCTTCGTCAATTAATCGGTGTTAACATCCCAAGTAATAACAAAAGCCATCATGTGCCTTCTAATACAGTGCAATGAGCAGGGCATAGTATTGCCTGTAAAACACTCTTGCCAAAAAATGCATAACCTGAGTCCAGTCAGGAGCATACATCAGACAACACCAAACTGAGAGACACTCTAAAGAATAACTGCATGCTTCAAGGACAATAATTTCTGATAGACCGTACCAGGTCGAAAAAGACTAAAGAGACGTGACAATCATACGTAACATATGATCTTGGATTGGATCCTGGGTCTGAGAAATAAAAAAGTAAGTGCATACATAGTTCATGAGTAGGACAGCTAGCGACATTTGAAAAAGGTTGGTATATTAGAAACCATGATTTTGATAATAATTGCACTGTAGTTATATTCTTGATTTTAGGAAATACATCCTGGAATATTTAGGGTTAAAGGGTCATTATGTCTGCAGTTTGAAGTTTTGAGGCATTCGCTTGTGGCACAGTGGGTTAAGTTGTCACTGTACCAGCTTGGGTCATTGCTGGGGTCTGGGTTCGATTCCCAGCCTGGGAACTTCCACATGCTGCAGGTGCAGCCAAAAAATAAATAAAGCATTGATAAAGCTAATACATGTGTATGAGCATCCACGGCTGTGTGTGAGTGTGTGTGCATATGTACACACACTCACACACACACAGAATGCTAAGACTAACAAAGTACATTTTAACATTTGGGGAATACCGGTGAAGGATCTGCAGTAATTCTTTGTACTACTTTTTTCGATCAAATGCTTTTCTTTAAACATTTTTTTCCTTTTTTTTATTGAGGTATAGTTAATTTACAATGTGTTCATTTTAAATGTATAGCAAAGTGTTTCAGTTGTATGTATATATGTTCTTTTTCAGATTCTTTTCCATTATAGGTTATTACAGATATTGAATATAGTTCCCTGTGCTTAACAGTAGGTCCTTGTGGTTTATCTATTATATATAATAGTGTGTATATGTTAATCCCAACCCCTGATTTACCTCCCCCCACCCCGCTATCCCCTTTGGTAACCATAAATTTGTTTTCTAAGTCTGTGAGTCTATTTCTCTTTTGTAAATAAGTTCATTTGTATCATTTTTTAATTTTAATTTTAATTTTTACTTTTTTTTGCTTTTTAGGGCTGCACCTGCAGCATATGGAAGTTCCCAGTCTAATAGGAGCTACAGCTGCCAGCCTAAGCCACAGCCACAGCAACATGGGATCCAAGCCACATCTGCCACCTATACCACAGCTCACAGCAACGCTGGATCCTTAACCCACTGAGCGAGGCCAGGGATTGAACCTGCAAACTCGTGGTTTCTAGTGGGTTCTGGCGCCATGACGGGAACTCCCTGAATCTTCTTTTTAGATTCCACACGTAAAGGATTCATATATTTGTCTACATTCTACTTTTTGCAACGTATCCATAAATCTAAAATCCATTCAAAAACATTTTTTTTTTCTTTTAAAAAGAGATCAGAATCAGACGGGGCTCTAGACTTGGAACATAACTCTGGGCAAAAGGCATTCTCATAGAGGCAGCTATGATTCAACCATTTGCGCAGTGAACCCACCACACACATTTACCAAGGGCCTGTTCCATGCTAGGTGTTCTCCTGTGAGGTAGAGGTACAGGTGAGTGAACAGACAAACAAAGATCCCTGACCTCATGATGCTAAACCTTCCCTGGGAGAAGACGGGCACAAACCAAAACAACACAATATAGATCATGAGAAACTTCAATAGACATGGGAACATAAAACCAGCTTAGAACAAATGAGACAGACACGCAGGGAGTAGTTCCTGACACAGTGGCTGCCTGTCTGGAGAGCCTTGTGGCCTTCACATGCCAGCGGAAGCTTGTGTTCAGCACCGGCCCACAGTGTGACAGCACCTTCACTGGCACCTCTGCCACCCAGACATCAGGATGACTCACCTAGGTTGGATAAAAGAAGGTTTTTTGTTTTGTTTTGTTTTTTGCCACAAGTACCAATTTGTCTTTACTTGCAAAATATGGCCCAGAGCAAGAAGCACCCTACTGTTTCTCTGACTGTAACCAGCACTGAGGTTTGATCCAAGTTGTACAGGTTAGTGAAATTTTCAGTGCGGTTATCTTCCAGAATCTTCTGAGAGAAATATCTCCGACTTTTATACTTTCAGGGACCTGACTTTCCCCTCCAAATCCTGAGCTTTTGTGGTTTCTGCCTACATTTGGGACTGCTTGCTCTTCTTGAAGATGTTCACTCCCAGGTCATGGAAACAGTTACGTTCATAGGAGCGAAGGCCCAGTTTCACTGGTCAAGTGACTCAGCATCCACTCAAACTCACGCCCTGTTGGCGTCATGGAGCCTTTGCCTTGTTCTTAGACCTTGTACCAAAATGCTACCCACTCAGCTTTACTCAAGCAACTGGAGGCCTGTCTGTGCACGAGAGAGAGGTCAGTCTGCTCCCAGCTCCCCAGTGACTTGACATTGACAAGAGATACTATTTATTGAGTGCTTACTTAGTCTGTGCCAGACACCATTAAAAGTCCTTTGTTCTCTGATGGGGGTGCCTTTTATCCTAATTCTGTACCCAAGAAGGAAGTTCTGAGAGAGTATGAGTTAACCAAGGTTGCCATGGCACTGAGTTGAAAACCCAGCAGCCCACCCCAGATCTGGAGTGTTTCCTTCCTACTGACTTCAGCATAGCCAGATTTTTCAAATATTTCTTCTCATTTGTCTTTTTTTCCTGCCCTTCCCTTATCCTGCTTCATGTACATTTTATTAGAGTGACACAGGTATCCACCTAGGGTGGCTTTTTAACAATGAGCGTATAGTTGATTTGCAATATATGCATTCTTTTTCACATTCTTTTTCATTATAGGTTATTACAAGAGATTGAATATAGTTCACAGTGCTATACAGTAGGCTCTTGTTGTTTATATATTTTATGTATGCTAGTTTGTATCTACTAATCCCAACCTCCTAATTTATTCCTCTATCCCCCTTTCCCCTTTGCAACCATAAATTTGTTTTCTACGTCTGTGACTCTATTTCTGTTTTGTAAGTCCATTTGTATCATTTTTTAGATTCCACATACAAGTGATATCATGTGCCATTTGTCTTTCTTTGTCTGACTTCATTTAGTATGATAATCTCCAGATCCATCCATACACATAAGGTGGCTTTTTATTCCATTGGGAAATTTTGCTCTGTCCGATGAATGGGCTTTCTACTGGGGTCTAGCCCCCCAGCATTTCCCAGCAATGAAGCAAAATTCTAGAACCAGTATCATCTATCTGCCTCCTTATGGCTGCATGACCTGGGCAAGTCAGTCATTCCTTTTAGCTAAAATATGGAAGTGATACTAGCTCGCCAAGGTGGAGTAAAACTAATAAAACCAAAGTAAGATAGTATACATGAACGTGCCCACTGTGATTCCTTATTGAATTTTACCTTCTGTTTATTTTTCCGTGTATGTGTGTTTGTGTGTGAGTTTAATCTCTACTTGGTGCTTTAAAAATGGCATATGTATGTTTATAACAGATGTGCCTATAATGGCAATTGTTATGTTACATATTACTATATCTATGTTAAAGGAACACATTTTTCCCAACTCTTAAAATGATTTTGCGGGTGATGTAAGAATTTAAGAATGTTTGGCCACCAAAGTGGTTCCAGCCAGCTTTCCCTACCCGCACATTAGTGAGATGCCAACATGCTTCACTGGGAGCAGTGACTCAAATTGAAGAAATTATTCTCAACACCAGAAGGGCAGGCACTTTTCCTAGAGGGTATTTAAGCACTTATGCTGAGGTGGGGTACAATTTGAAAACTGCCTCTGCACATTCCTGGTGTCCTCCCCAATTGGAAGAGAGAATATATTTCTTTTCTTGAAAATAATTTCTTCTCTATTAAATCTTGATGGGAGAGGGTGCAATTTGAAGAGCCTCTGAGTTATTCCAACACTCATGTACACCCCCTCCACACAC
Source organism: Phacochoerus africanus (assembly GCF_016906955.1). Taxonomy (NCBI): domain Eukaryota; kingdom Metazoa; phylum Chordata; class Mammalia; order Artiodactyla; family Suidae; genus Phacochoerus; species Phacochoerus africanus. Next base: position 44,337,530 of record NC_062556.1, on the reverse strand, counting down.
ACACACACACTCTGTGTGGTGGGGAATTCACCCTGGTCAGCTGAAAAATCATTGCCGAGCTCCCTTGCAAATATATATTTTTCACAGCAGTTGAAAAATTTTCATTCCTACGATCTGCATGATAAATGAACATCCAAATTATGTCAGCCTAATGTTGAAACAATTACACGAGTTATATGTGGTTCCATTTTAAATTCATGTCTTTGATATCTTGGCACTCTAGTAATATATTCCCTTTCCTAAAACCATTTTACAATCAAGTTATTCTAATTAATTTTCAGAAAGGATTTTGCCACTTTATTTTTTTCACTTTTCTGCCTATAGAGTAACTAATAAGATTTAATGAAAATACCCAAACATTATGTGCTCTTGTCACATAATAGTATAACATATTTATCTATCATTTTGAATGCTGTAAAATATTCAGATTACATACATACATTTTTCTAACTTAAATGGATTATGCAGATAGTATTCATATAAGGTATTTTAGTGTATGTGAAAATACATGGCCCTCTACTTGGCATGAGGCAAACATCAAATAAGTAGGGTCTCTTTTCTCTCCTTTGTAGATGGAATTGGAGCAGGGTAATTGAAAATGTGGTGATTGTGATTCTGTTCTAATGATTTGAGAAAAGAATGGGGAAATATGTATAGCTTTAGTAGGTCTTCAGAATGCTAGATGTGTGGTGATGATGGTGAGGTCAGAGGCAAGGTGAGTAAAGACATGGAAAGCCACGAAGAAACTCAAGAGAAGGTGTGTGGGGACAGCAGCCAAGTTCAGGCCACACTGATGCTTCAAAATGCTCATGGTCCTCCTTTAACTGAGACCTGAGAGAAAGGAGGGAAACTCAGCCTTAGTGAGCACCTCCTACAGGCCAGACAATGTTCCTGTTCTCACCTATGTCTTTGAAGTCATGTAAAAATCCTACCGAATGGTGGGAGAAAAAAAATGTATACATGTAAGAATAACTTAATCCCCATGCTATACAGCGGGAAGGGAAAAAAATATTGTAAATGCAAATAAAATTGTTCATTTATTATTAAAAATAAATAAATAAATAAATAAATAAATAAAATGAAAAAAAAAAAAAATCCTGGAGTTCCCATCGTGGCGCAGTGGTTACCGAATCCGACTAGGAACCATGAGGTTGCGGGTTCAATCCCTGCCCTTGCTCAGTGGGTTAAGGATCCGGCGTTGCCGTGAGCTGTGGCGTAGGTTGCAGACGCGGCTCGGATCCCGCGTTGCTGTGGCTCTGGCGTAGGCCGGTGGCTGCAGCTCTGATTGGACCGCTAGCCTGGTAACCTCCATATGCTGCAGGAGCGGCCCAAGAAATGGCAAAAAAAAAAAAAAAAGAAAAAGAAAAAATCCTACCAAGTAGGCATTATTAGCCCTGCTTTGTGGAAGAGCATGAGGTTCAGAGAGATGAGGTTACTTGCTTATTCGAGCATTCATGTCCACCAAGAGGTGATGTTGGCATTCCAGTGAGGTGTGTCCCCTTTAAAAGTATTAAGTCCTGGCTCAGTCCATCCCGCCAGGGTACCTGCCTATACTCCTCAGTGGAGAAGGTGAGGCAGAGCACAGCCAACGCAGCCTGAGCAAGGTCTTCTGATCACAGACACTCCAAAGGAAAGTCCTTCCCTCTCGACCTAGTCAGCTTTACTCCAGGTTCATTGCATACTCTGAGCAAATAACTGCATTAGCAAAGCAATTTGTTCTGGTTCTAGCCTTAAAATCCATGCTTCTGCTTTTCTACTGTCCCTGGGTGGCCCCTGTGTGTATCAGCAGCCACCATGCTGGGGTCAACCACAAAGCTCCTGGCCCAGCCCCCTTTAGATTTGCCTAAAAGGCTCTCTATAATGACCTCTGACCCTCTACCCTGGAAGTAATGGCATGTGGCCAGCTGTCTATCACGGCATCTTTCCACAAAATCTTTCCTAGTTCTCTCTTTCCACTGTGTTGATTTCATAGGTGATCCTAATCTTTTCTTTTTATGGTTAATTACATGTGGGCTCTCTTGCAGACTTTCCAATTTACCATCTATTATTAAAGACTGCTGTGATTCCTTTTTTAAAATCCATAGTATTACTGAGCCCTTCCTAAACATGATAATTATCAATTGTGTACTTACTTACCTTGAGCACAAAAGTTGAGATAGAAATCTATAACAAGCAATGAAGAAATTGCTTAAATGAGTGATAACCATGCCATGATGTGCATTGCTGTGCACAGATGACAGAAATATACATGCATTAATGTATTCATTTCCTAATGGTGTTGTAACAAGTGACAACACACAGTGGTTTAAAATAACACAGAAGTTCTGATGTGGCTCAGCCGTAACAAGCCCGACTAGTATCCGTGAGGACACGGGTTCAATCGCTGGCCTGGCTCAATGGGTTAAGGATCCTGCTTTGCTGTGAGCTGTGGTATAAGTTGCAGGCAAGGCTCAGATCTAGTGCTGCTGCGCCTGTGGCATAGGCTGGCAATTGTAGCTCCCCTTCATCCCCTAGCCTGGGAACCTCCATATGCCACAGGTTCAGCCCCCACCCCCCAAAAAGATTTCTCCGGGAGTTCCCGATGTGGCTCAGAAGAAAACAAATCTGACTAGTATACATGAGGACACAGGTTTGGTCCCTGGCCTTGCTCAGTGGGTTAAGGATCCAGCGTTGCCGTGAGCTGTGGTGCAGGTCACAGACACGGTCAGGACCCCGCATTGCTGTGGCTGTGGTGTAGGCTGGCGGCTACAGCTTGGATTCGACCCCTAGCCTGGAAACCTCCATGTGCCGTAGGTGTGGCCCTAAAAGACTAAAACAAAATAAAATAAAATAAAACAGATTTATTGTCTTGTGATTCCAGAAGTCAGAAGTCTAAAAATAGGTTGACAAGTCTGTGTACCTTCTGGAACAGATGAAGATGAGAATCCATTTCCCTCTAGGTCTTTTCCAGCTTCTAGAAGCTAGACACATTCCTTGGCTTATTGCGAGGCTTCACTCTGACCTCTGCTTCTGTTGTCACATCCTAGTCTCTGACTGCCCCGCCTGCCTCTCTGTGATGAGGACCTTTGTAATTATACTGGATTCATCCAAAAAATTCTGGATAACTTCTTATCTCAAGATCCTTCTCTTGATCACATTTGCAAAGCCCTTTTGTCACATAAGGTAACATGTTCTGGGGATCAGAATGTGGACACTTTGGGAAAGCCGCTATTTCACCCAAAACAGTCGGGAAGAAGAAAAAAATCCAAAACATTTAACTAGCATAAAGATGATTAAAGAAAGAAGCCAAGGAGTTTCCCATTGTGGGTAAGAGGGTTAAGAACCTGATGTAGTGTTCGATCCTCGCCCTCACTCAGTGGGTTAAAGATACGGCGTTGCCACAAGCCGCGATATAGGTCACAGATGTGGCTTGGATCGGGCGTTGCTCTGCTATGGTGACCTGCAGCTGCAGCTCTAATTTGACCCCTAGCCTGGGAACTTCTATATGCACAGGTGGGCCATAAAAAAAAAAAAAAAAAAAAAAAAAAAAAAAAAAAAAAAGAGAGAGAGAGAGAGAGAGAGAAAAGAAAAAAATAGAAAGGAGCCAAAAATATAGGCTCCGTTAGCACCCAGTAGGGGTACCACTATAGGGCAGTAGTAGAAATGCTTTATTGGGGAGCTATGAGTTGAAAGTATCAGGAGTTTAGGTTGTGCTTGCTCAAGCTGGGTTGTAGACTAGTGAAAACAGTACCATCATGAGCTTCTTTGATAAATTTGATGACAGAAACGGAACTTGAAGTATCTGATTTGTTGTTCCTGTATCATTGTTATTAACCAAGATAATGTGTACAGGTACACATGTTACCAAACCTAACTTGGGTCCAGCTGTGCACAGCAAAGGAATCCTTCCACTGACACTGGGCTGTGGTGAAGGAAAGTGCAGTGTTTATGTAGGACCCCAAGCAAGGAGTCCAAGCAGCTAGTTATTAAGAGACCTGAACTCCCGTGTGGAATTCACGGAAAGGTTTTTAAAGACAGGGTGGGGGAAGGTGGTTGTGGGGTATCTGATCAACTTGTGGACATACTTCTGATTGGTTGGTGGTGAGGTAACTGGGAATGAACATCATCCACCTTCTGATTCGAACTGGTCTGGGGTCAACGAACTGGCGGGTAGCATGCAGTTAACTTCTGCTGCCTGATGGGAGTTTCAGTATCTGCAAAAGAGCTCCAAGGACATGGCTTTGTATATTACCTATAGCACTTGAGGAGGAACTAAGTGTCCTTGACTTTGCTTAATGGCTAACCTATTATTATTTTATCTTGTTTGACAGTTTTCCTTTCTTTCTGCATTTCCTCACTTCTCTGATTACATTTATTCTTTGGAGGGGGAAGACCTAGGAAGCTAAAGTTTCTCTACAGACAAGAGGCGGGCAGAAGACATGCTGCATCTGTCCTAATAAGCCTCCGTAGGGTCCTGCTCAGTTACATACATAATCACATTCACCCATGAACAAATATATACATAAAACTCTATAACAAATGTATTTGTGTTGGGAATGTTCAAAATAGGGATGAAACTTCAAAGACCTTCTGAATTGTCTCGCCCTAGAAAGGATAATCTATCCTATGTTCTTTTAATACAAATATTACCTTATGTAGATTGCATCTGAACAAGGAATCTGCAGTCTTCAAAATGTTCTGGCTTGACCTGGCTTCCTGCAAGTCTCACGTGTTCCATGCACATGATTTTCCAGCAGGTTGGTCCAGGGAGGCACTTGTAACCTAGTGGACAAGGCAATGCCATCAAAAGCACTGGGCATTTAAGACTGTTTCAGTGGTCCAGTATTTCTTATTCAAGCCCATGAACACATATGCCTGAAAACCTTCTGTCTCTATATAAGGGTTATGATCAGTAAGGGAGAAAAGCGGGGGAAAAGAAATGTCTCTCTCTCTCTCTTTTTTTTTCCAGAATATGGCACATACATACCTGAAACGAGGATTTCATAACAAAAGGGCAAGCTAACCTTACTAAATGCTGATTATTCAGTGTATAATAGAAAAGGAAATAAAAGCGTTTTTATAAAATGTATCAAATCCTAAGAGTGCTGTTAAACTCATTAAAGAAAAAATGAAGTTAGAGAAACTGGTCTTATTTTTTTTCACTCCCAGTAGAGTTCATTTCTACTTCAACAACTAAGCCAAGGTCACATTTAACTCACTTCAATTTCACCCAGTGCACAAGCTAATGTCAATAGTACAGCTGCCATGCAGAGCTAAAGACTGATGGTTAGACAAAGCCATTTACACAAGGCTGGGTCTTTCATCTTCTCTCAGCCAGTGACATAAGAAAGCACTGAGGTTATTCTCAACTAGAGACGAAAACTGGCATATTAGAAAGAATGTTATTCTCCTTAGCTGTCACACAAAGGATCTGAAGAAATGTAGAAATGTTTTTTTTTTTTCCTCCCCTCCCTCTGGTCATCTGGGGAGATCACAAAGTGACTCTAATAGCCTTCACTCTGAAATTTTCACATGGTTTAAGTGATTGCCAAGTCTGATATTTTCCATTTACACTTCATTGCCATCAGAAAAAGAAAAAAAATCAATATACCTACCTACTCAAGTGTGTCACAGGATGAGCTTATAAAAGAAGACATCAGTCTTTTTAGGGCATGAAAAATATACTTATTCAAATATATCTTATTTAAAATGACATAAATTGCAGTGGTTAGTCAAGATTCGATTTCCTCTAAAATATAAGATTTAAAATATTCCTTGACTTGCAAGGAATCAGAATCCTTCAAATTGTTGATATATACAGATGTACTTGTTTTCTGATGTAAGTCATTCTGACTGTATTTTATTTTAGTGCATTAGTGACTACATTTATTAATTTCACAGGAACTAAAGCAGCACATTTCATGAGACTGCACAAGGCAGTACATTTTTTTTTCCTTCTCAGGAAATACTTTTTTTTTTAACATTATTTTTCTTCTGTATAGCTTGTTGCACTTATACCTTTATGTCTCAGAAAAGAATGAGAATATGTCCTTATATTATTCTAATAATATTTTCCATTAAGAGTCTATTCCTCCTTAACTTGTTTTAACTATTAAACTTCTTTATGCAGAAAAGGTGTAATGAGTTCGGTGTAACATTTCAAATGCTTCTGTTAAAATCAGAGGTAATTTTAACTGTCAGAGGAACATCCATGTCAGATTGGTCTTTCAATTAAAAGAAGTCTCATGTCAAGTTTGAGTGCAATGACTCTGTATTATATACCTGTTCTGTGTTGTAGATACTCAGAATTCTTCCATTTTCACATTTCTTCTGAAAAATGGTGCAAAACGGAGAGTCTTGGTGGCTGTGTCTTAGATTTCCTGAGTTAATGCCTTGCTCAAGCAGCTTTGTCTCCAGTCTCGCTGTATGTCTACACACAGCATCATTGTTGCAGGAAACCAAGAAGACCAATACAATGTTTTCAAGCTTAGTTGGAGTATTTAAATGTCACCTGTCAAGGAGTTCTGAAACAGGGATGAATCTTCACCTTCCCACTCATATAATGCCAATGGGCAGGTCTGTGGATTTTTGTATTTGTTTACCGAGTCCTCCAGCCCCAAGAAGAGGATGATGAACTCCCCTACCCCCCAAAAAAGGAAAGAAAAAAATCAAATTTTGTGTCTGGGGTCACTTTTGGACTCAGTTCCCCATGTGGCAATGCAACTAACTAACAATTTGAGTTACTGGGCCATCCCCCACAGTTACAAGTATTTCAAGGTCAATTTATCAATTTAACAGCTTCATCTTCTTAATCACTAAACTTCTGTCTCTTTGAGCTTGTGCTGAAAGACTGTGGCTGCTAATTAAAATGGAGCTTTACTAGCAAGTACACAAATTAGATCCTGTCAGTAAGTTTATTCTAACTATTGGTCATTTCTAAATGCCTTTTTAATCCCCTAATTTTTACATTAAAATTCAAAAGCCTAACAATCTTAATCACCCCTACATCAAATTCATCATTAAGAACAGGAAGCCAGATGGTATAATTTTGATTTACCGGACTTCAGCGTGAATTAATGTACTGAGTGCCGATAATGAATACATCAAACCTGATATTGCAGAAACCTATGAATCTGGCATGTGAAATTAATAACACACTCTGCACAATGAAAGCATGTAAGCTCATATAAAACTGAGGAGTAATGGGCCCTTTTATTTTAAATGGTCTTTATTAGCCTTCCGTTTTAACTCAAGAAAAAGATGGGCATTTTGTTTAGCAGTATACTTATGTATTGCACAACTATTTTTCCCCAGTGAAACACAATGGGAACAAAATTAGGATGATTAATAACAAAGCTTGCTTGAGAAATTTGCTCGAAGGGTTCTCAGAATAGCTGCTGCTTCTGCATTTATTTGGGGAATTGTACATATGAGAGAACGTTGGAAATTTTCTGTAAAACATCTTGACCTACAAAATACCATGCTACTGTTTTCTTAAAACTGGACCTGTAGTTCATAATATGTATGCCTCAGCACCACTCTTGTCTATGAAGCTTGTTTTTTTTTTTTTTTTAAAAACCAGATGTTTGCTATTTTATCCTTTATTGTTTCATTATCCCTAAAGGTGTATTGTTTTATACCCAGGAATTAAATAGAATCTGTATCCAGGCATGTAAGTCACGTGCACAAAGATGCTCAGAATGGGCAAGGGGTTGCTCACGACACAGAAATTACCGACCTCTGAAGGCAGTTGAAGGTGCGGTTTTGTGATAATGTTTATTAATGTCTCTGTGAATTTATTTACATATTTTCATGAAACATTTTAATTTTTGTTGAATTGCAGATAATTCCAATTTTTTTAAGAATTAAAAAGATTAGAAATAAAATCATTCATGAATTCACTGAAAAAACCTATGGAGGAAAATTGAGACATAAAATAGAATTTTTTTTTCTTTTAGGCAACTCGGAGTTTGCATAAATGAATGTAGTGTCATCTAGGAGAGCAAGAAGTCTGTATTATTTTCTATATGCATTTTCTAAAACACAGAATTTATTCAATCACCTTAGGACCGCTGGGTAAGAAGGCTCGGGGTGTTTTTCTCTCATACAAGCAGCCGGATTACAAATCGTCTGTCCTATGTGAGCCTGCAAATGGCCCCGTGTAATATACTTTGTAAATGAAGTCTTTTAACCGTTTGAAGTGGTTTTGCCTCATGTTCCTAATACCTATCACTAGACAATGGAGAGATTCAGAAGTCTGGCAGGGAACAATCTTTGCTTTTGACTCAACACTATCTGTAATGGTATTTGAAGAAGGGGGAAATGTCTATTTCACTTTTAAAGCCATGATAGGTGGCCAAATGCTGCAGGTTAACGGCTCGGGCTGCTTTGCGGTAGCAGGGAACTTCGTTTTTCACTGCGCTGTAGGTCCACCAAATATTTCAGCAGCCTGCCTCTGAAATGAAGGCAACGCCACAAATAGGGTAATGTTCAAAAAAATGGTACAAACCTTCCGCTAAGTGCTATTTTCTAGATAACATTGCTCATTGGTTCCATCTATACTCACACTTGTAAGACAGTCTAGAGGATAATTTGTATCTCTTAGAGATACAGCGTTAAGATTTATTATAGAATGGGGAAGGGATATATTAGGGCTTTATCTTAAGGGTAGGGAAAATAAAAGCACTTTTTGGGCTCCTGGTATTTATTTTGGTGACTTAGCCTTCAAAAAGTGTGCGTTTTAATAAAGATTAGGCTTTTAAGAAGGACTCCTTTAAACCTTACATCCCTTGGATTGGAATAAGTCGGTTATTTCTGGCTGAAAATTTTTCTTACTCTTAAATCTCTTTAACTGAAGCTCATTTGACAAACCTATTATAAAATGAATAAATGCAGCACTGTGTGATTTGTCCACTGTCAACATGTTAACACACTTTATTTGAAGGTAGATTGATGGAGGGAGGCTGCAAGAGTTTACCCTCCTGAGTTAAAGAATAGAAAACCCTTTTTTCTGAGTTTTTTTTTCTTTTTTTTCTTAGAAGTTCACAAGAGTAGATATACAATTATCCTCGACTTGCTGATGCAAAGGAACAGAGCATTTAGTTTCTTGTCACTGTCTCTGAAATTCCTAAAGGTACAATTAGCATTTCATTTGACATAATGTTGAAAGGTTCATAGATTGATCTTCCCTAAAATGCAGCAAGAATTTTTTGAAATGCAAATTTTGACATTTATTAACTTTTATTCCAGATCTGTTTATAGACTGTAAAACTGTGCATACATTTAACTCGAAGAAGCTAAAAGGACAATGTTTAGGTGGATACTCTGTGTTATAATAAAAGTCTATTTTATTGTTTCAACAATGAAATTTTTATTATCAGAGATTTATGATATCAGCACAGCAGTTTTTACTGCATGATTCACAGTGTTTTTATAGATGTATATTCAACAAAACAAGGAGAGAAATTGTACTGCAGTGTTCTCTCTCAGGAGTGCATTTCCCCATTGAAATAATGTCAGCAGTTTTCCACCTTCAAAGCCCTATGTTTTCAAATCAATTAACAATTCTAATTGTGCGGGAACAGTTGTTCACTTAGCTTGGCAAATGGGACAGGAAACATTATTTCCTTTCTTTGCCTAAAATGAAGACTTTAATCTTCGGAACCATATTTAACATATAAAAAACACACAACCGAAAAGTTAGACAGTTTGAAACTCAATCAGTTGGTTTGTGCCAGCTTGCTTTCTGTGTGGCCTACATTTATTTTCCAGTCTTTCTCAAGCCTGGAGTAATAACAGTTTTACATCTCGGTGAGGACAAACCATCTCCAGATTCATTTAGACTTTTCTTTTCATCAGATATTTATCTGACCAGGCAGTTGTAAGAGTTATTACTTTTCTGAGGTAGCAAAGCAAACATTGGTTCTGACCCGACTTGTGACATTCGAATGCAGATCCGTATCGGCAGGTTAGAAACAGCTGACACGGCAGCAGCGTGGAGGAGCCGGGGCTGCTGTTCCACTTAAAGTCCTAATGTCATTTCCACTTAAAAAATTTTTTATTGGGATTAAAGTGCAGCTTGTAGGATATTGAACAATGTGGTTCATAAAACAAGGAACACATGCAATCTTATAAGACGTTATTAAATATGTACAGTTTAACCTTTTCTTTTTCACGAATGTATATTTGAGTTATAGCCCCTAATGTCTGTCCATATTTATAAAACACGTACATGCGATGATTAGAGAAGGTGATCCTTAGCACTTGTGCATCAGTGGAAGAAGGTGCTTTATCGTGTTTTCAGTAGCTTTGGAGATGATTCAAATATAAACTTCCAGAAAGACAGCGTGTATTCTAGAATGATGAAGGGATCTCCAACAAAAGCAGGATTTTTTTAAAATTCCCTTTCTTACCACTTTTTAATCTAGTGTACGTCCTTGGATGAGTTTTGGTATGAAGGACTCAGGGCTCCTGAGTTCATTTGAATCTTAATGGTTTTCAAAGTACGCACATGCTATTTTTATGGACCAAGAAGCCTAGGATTTCTTGATCGTGTTTCCTTGCGCATTCTGCCATTGCAGGTAAACACATAGGTTATCCAGAGCCCTCAAATAAAAATGAAAATGTAATCTTGACATTCTCATCCCGATCAGATTTGTAGGAAAATCGTGCATGCATCAGAGCAACTGTGTGTGGACTCTGTTTTCTCAATGGAACCGCTACAGCTGATTGAAAAGTAGGGATGCAGTCCCTGGCTGAGCTGGTTTAACACAGAAGTGCAAAATCACATTTTGGTCAGGTGGATTTTCAAATGCTTCTGAATGTAGTTCAAGATCATCAGTCAAAATCCCTTGGGCCAATGAACAGTAGAGAATTCCAAGGGAGCGTAATGGATAATATAGGGCACCTCCATGCATATTTTCTCTTAAACAACAAAAATCAAAAATAGGATAAGAAATTTTTGTGCCTATGTGTTATTCTCTCATTGTGGTCTAAAGGAAAGGAACTTGGCATTTTAAGCATTTTTATGTTTTTGAGAGGAAAGCGTTTTTGTGTTGTCATATATTTATACAACATGGTCATATCTCCCCTACCTTCAAAATCTTATTCAAATGCCACCTCCTGCCCGAAGATTTCCCTCATCTCTGCCAAGTAAGGAATGATGTCTCCTTTCTGTATTCATGTAATATTTAAAAAATCACCCTAGTTGTTTGTATCCCTTCTGACTTTAAATTATTCCTGCTTTTGTATTATGCTGATTACACTGTGAGTCCTGTGAGGAAGCAGATTATATATTATACAATGATATGCCCTCCATTGAGCCTGGAATGTGGACGGAGTGTGAAGCAGAGTAAAGCACCAAATGACCAAGGCAGAAGCAGATGATAACCCTGAGTTAAGGCAGGGCAGGTTTCCCAACCTCAGCACTATTGACATTTGGGGCCAGATCATTCAATTTGTAGATTTTGTCCTATGTGATAGCAGCATACCCGGACTACACTCACTAGATGCCAGTAGGATTCCTCTCCCAAGCTGTGACAACCAAAAAATCTCCAGACATGGCCAAATGTCTCCTGGGGTGGGGGGGGGCAAAGCCATCACTCCCTCTACCCCACCCCATGATAAGAACGGCTGAGACATGATCACACTTAAACGTCAAAGGATGGAGTTCCCACTGTGGCACAAGGGATGGGCAGCCTCTCTGCAGCACCAGGATGCAGGTTGGATCTCTGGCCAGGCACCGTGGGTTAAAGGATCTGATGTTGCCACAACCACAGCATAGGTTGCAACTGTCTTGGAACTCCATATGCTGCCGGACGGCAACCCCCCTCCCCAACTTTTTTTAATTAAAAATAAAATAAAATCAACACTAAAATTATTACACAGAAACAAAAACACTAAAGGAAGGCTACAATAGGATTTCTGATGAAAACCATAAATTAGCAACCCAAACAATCTGTTTAGCCCTACCAAATCACCTCATTGATTACACACACAAATCCTCATGGCTGCATCTTTCCCTCCTTGCACCCTCCTAGGTTCCCATTAACACTTATTCATTTGCACTGATTTGTGCTAAAATATGCCCTATTTATAGTCAGGCGCTGTGAGCTTTATGCCCACATTCACTGCCCCATGTGATAATGAAAATGGCTTTGGTTTGGCCAGGTTGCCTAGTCAGTGTTATCCCAAGATATGGATTTCAAAGGGGAGTAGAAGGTGAGTTGTGTGGCTTTCATAGAGTTTTATTACATTATCTACCTTGTCTCGATTTTGACCTGAATGGGAGTCTATTTGAGTGTTGTTCACACTGGGATGATATTAAAGAAAAGAAGTAAACGTGGAAATTGCAACAAAGGAATTGTATCTGGGGTGGGTGGGGACTAAGACAAAGAAAAAAACCAGGAGGAAGGGAGATATGGAGAATGTCTCATCAATAAAAATTAGTCATGCTTTGGGTTTTTGTTTTTTTTTTTTTAACAATTTCTCTCCAGCTTGAGGCATGAGCTTTTATCATTCTCTCAGCATCCTGACCAAGCCAAACTCTTGCCTCTCTTCCTCCTTGATAACTTTTAATCCCACTATTATTGCTATTGCTATTATTTTTTAGCACCCTATCCTAAAAATATCATTATCCCATGCTTACTTCTGGAAAGGAATCATATGATTTTAAAATGAGAAAATAAAAAATGCGCAGGAATAACTATAAGAAGAATAAATGTAACAAAAATCTGTGATAGCTGTTCAAAGTTCCTTATTCATTCATTCATTTTCCTTTAACCAATAAAAATTTTGGGGCAATTTAAAGGTCCCTTACACATACATAAGTGTCATGGGGGGGTATGGCAAAGGCAAAAGGGGAAGGTGGTAAAAAGGATCAGGCAGAGATTACTAATAAAAGGTACCCCATTAAGCCTAATGCACTTAACTGGAGATGGGGGCGCAAATTTGTCTTCAGGCTTTCTTGCAGTTAATGTAAAGAGAGAAACATACTGGGTTAAGAATCAGGAGTTCCCGTCGTGGCGCAGTGGTTAACGAATCCGACTAGGAACCATGAGGTTGCGGGTTCGGTCCCTGCCCTTGCTCAGTGGGTTAAGTGTCCGGCGTTGCCGTGAGCTGTGGTGTAGGTCGCAGACGCGGCTCGGATCCCTCGTTGCTGTGGGTCTGGCGTAGGCTGGTGGCTACAGCTCTGATTCGACCCCTAGCCTGGGAACCTCCATATGCCGCAGGAGCGGCCCAAGAAATAGCAAAAAGACAAAAAAAAATCAACAAGCCCCCCCCCCAAAAAAAAGAATCAGTGCCATGTTCATTAGATAAAACAACAAACCATTGCTTGTTTAAGAAAAGCAGAATAGCAAAAAAGCCAATCAATCGATGGAAAAATGGGCAAAAGACCAGAATAGACATTTCTCCAAAGAAGATATACAGATGGCCAACAAACACATGAAAAAATGCTCAGCATCGCTGGTTTTAAGAGAAATGCAAATCAAAACTACCATGAGATATCACCTCACACCAGTCAGAATGGCCATCATTAATAAATCCACAAATAACAAGTGCTGGAGGGGCTGTGGAGAAAAGGGAACCCTCCTGCACTCTTGGTGGGAATGTTAACTGGTACAGCCACTATGAAGAACAGTTTGGAGATACCTTAGAAATCTATGCATAGAACTTCCATATGAACCCGCAATCCCACTCTTGGGCATCTATCCGGACAAAGCTCTACTTAAAAGAGACACGTGCACCCACATGTTCATTGCAGCACTATTCACAATAGCCAAGACATGGAAACAACCCAAATGTCCATCGGCAGATGATTGGATTTGGAAGAAGTGGTATATATACACAATGGAATACTACTCAGCCATAAAAAAGAATGATATAATGCCATTTGCAGCAACATGGATGGAGCTAGAGAATCTCATACTGAGTGAAATGAGCCAGAAAGACAAAGACAAATACCATATGATATCACTTATAACTGGAATCTAATATCCAGCACAAAGGAACATCTCCTTAGAAAAGAAAATCATGGACTTGGAGAAGAGACTTGTGGCTGCCTGATGGGAGGGGGAGGGAGTGGGAGGGATCGGGAGCTTGGGCTTATCAGACACAACTTAGAATAGATTTACAAGGAGATCCTGCTGAATAGCATTGAGAACTTTGTCTAGATACTCATGTTGCAACAGAAGAAAGGCTGGGGGGAAAGATGTAATTGTAATGTATACATGTAAGGATAACCTGACCCCCTTGCTGTACAGTGGGGAAAGAAAAATCATTTGGAAAAAAAAAAAAAAGAAAAGCAGAATAATATTTTATCCTGTGATCAGAAAAACATTTCTCCATTGGGAGGCTCAGTTAGTAGCAATAAAAACGTAAGATTAGTTTTGAATTTTTAAATAGTCAGGTAAAAAAGAGAACACTTTGGATTATATGATTTTAAATACCACCCCCCAAAAAAAAGAGCAGAATAGAAATGGAGAGGAAAAAAATTATATATATGCATTTCCCTGTCACTAAATGATAGGAAAAATGTGTCACATGAACGCTTTTATAAGATACTTTGGGTTATGTGATGTTCAAAGTCTTTCACTAGCTTTTGCAAAAAATACAGAATGGCTCTCCAAATGGATGAATGACTATTCTTCAAAAATGACCTTTTATAAAAGCTGAGGGCATAAAATTAAATCATAATTCAGTGAAGGCATTTTTCCAGAAAATAAGATAATATAGTCCAGGTATATTACTTTCAGATGCCCTCGCCTAGGTCAGTAATAGCATTTAGAGAACTTTGGAGGAATAGAAAGTTAACAATCCCTTAGACCAATGGTGCTTAAACACTTTCTGCCCAACCAGTGCTGGATAAACCAACAGGCAAAGCATAGGAGAAAGAGGGAGAGAATAAACAAGAACAAATTGAAATGATACTCTTTGAATTTCTATAGACATATGTACTCTGTCATTCTGAACAGGTTCATTTTTAAAAAATTTTTTTTTGGTCTTTTTAGGGCCAAAACACAACATATGGAGATTCCCAGTCTAGGTGTCGTATCGGAGCTGTAGCTGCAGGCCTGTGCCACAACCACAGCATCGAGGGATCTGAGCTACATCTGCGACCTACACCACAGCTCACGGCAACAACACGGGATCCTTAACCCCCTGAGCGAGGCCAGGGATCAAACCTGCATCCTCTTGGATACTAGTCAGATTCGTTTCCACAGACCCATGATGGGAATTTTTGAACAGTTTCATTTGTATTTAGATGAGTAAGATGATCTTAATTTTGAGCTAATGGCAGTAAAGATCACAGTATTTCCAATGTTTGCGGGCACTTGTGCCCCCAAGGAGCCTGCAGAAAAGATTCTGTTCCATCAATAAGAGTGATTCTGAAGACGTGGTTCTCGACTTGGGGCTGGTGTGGGATGGGAGAGGCAGGCAGAGAAAGTGAGAAAGGGCAAGTCAGAAAGTTTAGAGTTACCATGTGTATCTGATTTTTAGTAATCGGGGTAGAACTTGCAAAAACAAGGTGATCTTTAAACACTTTGCTGCTACCCACCCTCCCTAACTGCTTTACAAACACTGCTTTCCTCTCAAAAATTAGCATCACTACTGAATTTTTGATAAATAGTTTATCATATTCAAACTAAAACTGGAATTGCTCACGAGGGTCTCAAGTGCCAGTCTTCTGAGCTATTGATTAAATAAAGGCACTCTTACTTACCAACTGCTAAAGTCGTCATTAGATAAGACTTTGGAAATTTGGGAGTTTCACAAGTACCCTTGCTCAGGTAATGCAAAATTCACCGAAAGTGTGTGGAGGGGTTTGTCTGGAAAGGGCCATGATTTTTCTCAAAAGGCAGTTTTAACTCTTCTAAAACACGCCAAAGAACTAATTGCTCCCTCCCCCCAATTCTATGCCCTAAAGCACAGTTAAATTTTAAACGGCTCAGCAAAAAAAAAAAAAAAAAAAAAAGAGCAAAAATAATTTTTTTTGAGTAGGTAGGGACTTCAGGAGTTCCCGTCGTGGCTCAGCAGTTAACCAACCTAACGAGCATCCATGAGGACACGGGTTCGATCCCTGGCCTGGCTCAGTGGGTTAATGATCTTGCATTTCCATGAGCTGTGGTGTAGGTTGCAGATGTGCCTCGGGTCTTGTGTTGCTATGGCTGTGGCATAGGCTGGCTGGCAGCTACAGCTCCAAATTCATCCCTAGCCTGGGAACATCCATATGCCACACGTGTGGCCCTAAAAAGCCAAAACAATGACAACAACAACAAAAAAGTAGGACTTCATTCTAATTGATTTGTTAACATAAGTCATTAGCCAATCCTCCATTCGCTAATGAAATGGCATCCTCCATGGGAATCAAAACTTAGAATTGAAAAACTCATGAACTTAGCTAGAATCTTGTTTAGATAGGAATACAGTGTGCTCCTATTTATGATTATCTCATCTTCTCTATATTGAGTAAAGCAGGAATGACAAATATAAAAAAAAGTGTCCTTGAATAAATATGATAAGAAGGTGTATGAGTTTTATGATTCTTGTTCCCATCCTGAGTCTAATTTTCCCACAACCCTTATACATGAATTCATGTTTGCATGTGTAATCGAATAACCCCACATTATGGTCAAGGTCTCTTAATTTGTGCTTAACACTTCAAAAGTTAGACCTAATGCTGAATTTCAAATGAATAATATGAATAGCGCTATTATCTTTTCCATACTAGGGATGAATCCAATGATCCCATTTACATTAATATCTGTTACTCATTGTTTTTTAAGGAAATATTTCTATGGCAAAAATAAAGGAATTAAATAATCACTATAGTTGCTTTTTGTTCGCCTGTGTATTCGCAGTGTATGTGTGGTACAGTATGTATTTTCTCACAAGTATTGAATTTAGAAAGGAAAGGCTGTGACAAAATCTCTAAGAGGACAGGAATATGAAAGAAGAATTTGTGATTCAGTTTGTTTTAAAGAAGGGGTCCAGGGAATTCCTGTAGTGGCACAGCTGAAAGAAATCCAACTAGTATCCATGAGGATGCGTGTTCAATCCCTATCCTCTCTCAGTGGGTTGGGGATTCGGCACTGCCAGGAGCTGTGGTATAGGTCACAGACTCAGCTGGGATCCTGTGTTTGCTGTGGCTGTGGTGTAGGCCAACAGCTGTAGCTCCGATTCAACCTGGAGCCTGGAACGTCCTTATGCCGCAGTGCTAAAAAAGCAAAAAACAGGAAAAAAAAAATAGGTCCATATTTTCTTTGCCAGTCTCTGTTCCCTGTTTTTGTCCCATTTTGCCAAGTTTCTGCATTGTCTCCATCCAGTTGACTTCTGGACTCTCTTTCCCTGACTTGAGTGGAAGTTTGTGGTTTTCCATCACCCATTAGCCTCCCGATTTTGAACACAGCATCTGCCTACACTTCCAAATTGGACCCTGGTCCAGTCCTCCCAGATAAGTAAGTCCTTTCCTGATGTTTCCATGACTTTTCTAAGTCTGGAGTTGGGGTGACAGACCCCTTTCAGATAATGGCTTTGCTTTGGAGTCAGCCCCAATGGCTGACTCCGAACTCACTCTCATCCCTTCCTCCTTTCCCAGATTCCATCCCCCTCACCTCTGCAACCCACACTGGCTAATGCCTTCCTGAGAACTGACGTTACTGAGGAAGTCGGGGAATCACTGGACAGGAAATAAAAAAGAGTAGAATTAAAATAGATACATGAGGCGTTCTCGTCGTAGCTCAGTGGTTAATGAATCTGACTAGGAACCATGAGGTTTCGGGTTCGCCCCCTGGCCTCGATCAGTGGGTGAAGGATCCGGCGTTGCCGTGAGTTGTGGTGTAGGTCACAGACTAGGATCAGATCCTGCATTGCTGTGGTTGTAGTGTAGGCTGGGGGCTACAGCTCTGATTTGACCCCTAGCCTGGGAACCTCCATATGCTGCGGGTGCAGCCCTAGAAAAGGCAAAAAGACAAAAAAAAAAAATGGATGCATGAATGGAGTTCCCTTCGTGGCAGCAGAAAGGAATCGGACTAGTATCCATGAGGTTGCAGGTTCAAACCCTGGCATCACTCAGTGGGTTGGGGATCTGGAGTTGCCTTGAGCTGTGGTATAGGTCACTGATGTGGCTGGGATCCCAATTTGCTGTGGCTGTGGCATAGGTTGGCAGCTGTAGCTCTGATTTGACCCCTAGCCTGGGAACTTCCATACGCCATGAGTCCAGCCCTAAAAACCAAAAACAAACCAAAAACAAACCCAAAAACCCAGGTACATGAAAATCGGTTGAAAATAATTAGTATCTCCTAATTTTAGTTGGGGTAGACCAAGGAATTTGAGATGAACAAGGAGTGAATTTCAGGAGGCACACAGAGTAAATACATGGGGTTGCAGGAATATTTAAATAAAGGGGGTCAATTTGTCAGAACTACGGTGAAGAGTGATGACTGTAGCACTGGCACTTATAATAGAAATGGTTTTTTTATTGACTTAACATGTATTTAGTGGACAATATTTTAAAGGCAACATTTTTATCATCTACTTATACCTCTTAATGATTATTTTCTCTTTCCTTGTATTATGAGCAATTGGGGAAATTCTATAAGTGAAGCATGCTTTTTTCTTGCTAGGTCAAAACAAAGCATTAAGGTAGCCTCTTAATAAATGTCAATTACCTTCTCTTTTCCCTGAGCCTGAAATTATGCTAATAACATTCTCCTGCATATTCATAGACTCATAGAAGGTTTGATCTAGAGAGGAATTTAGAGATATTCTCTCCCAATTCTCTCTAAGAAAGATGAAGACATTGTGGCTCAGAGACTTGAAGTAGCTTGTACAGGGTTGCCCAGCAAGTTCATAGTACAGCCAAGACCAGAAGCCAAATGTTGGTAGTGGGGAGCTGCATAAACAAAGGCATTGATTTAAGGAGGTGACACATTCCAGGGAGCTGAAAGAACAATGCTTCTAAGCTGAAGAGTTAGGTAGGCATCATGCCAGGCAGTGTTGTAAAGGCCGTATTAGAGGTTTAGAGAGTAATGAGAGACATTAGATGCTTCAACAGGGAGGGTGACGATACTTTGGCCTTTTGAGAAAGATGCATTCTTTCTTTCTGTATTATTTCCATTGAGTAATAAGATTTCCTACTTCTCAAATGCCCTTACTATCCGATTCAAGACGAGATGCTGCTCTCTGCAGTTCTGATGACAGTTTCTCCCGCTGCATCTCTTCCACCCCTTCTCTTTATGCTCGAGGCCAGATCACTCTGCTTCTCGGTATTCCCCCCATCAGTGTAAAGCAGAGATAGCCTTTCTTTGCCTTGTTTCTCTACCTCCCCAGGTTTTTCTGTCTAGCCCCATTTCTTGGTTGATCATGATTTACTTAAGAGTTTTTGTTCGCGTCCATCTAGTCCTTAGACCCTTAACCAGGAATGGATAAAAGTTTCCTATGCCTTTATTAATTTAACCCAGAAATCCAAACTTTTCTGTGAATATCTTCCCCAAGTCAGAATATAGGGAAGAACTCTCTTTGTCTATTAGGGTAGAATCTTGATATCTAACTTTTATTTAGAATATTTTTGTAGGCATTTACCCTATTGCTAAGTCCTAACATTTGGGTATTTAACAGCAAGGCATTTATAGAAATAATGTTCTTTCTCAGTGTTGTGTTCACACCACTGTCTTTCTCTGCCACACCCTAGAAGGTTTAGATTTATTGCTTTCAATCTCTAACGGCCCTAACATGATACAAGGATTAGAGAAGGCAATTAACATTTACCGAATGCTTTCCCCCTAACAGAAACTGTGCTATGAAATTTCCTTAGCAGACTGAGTTGAGTGAAAGTGGAATTCAGAATCTAGACTTTGGCAAACTACATAAGCTGGGGATCCTTCTAGGTATGTTCTCATGAAATAAGTATCCAAGGGGATTTTTGTATTTTGGGTGAATGCACAAGGATGAAGGTGGGAAGAAGGAAGATGGGGAAGACAGAAGGAAGAAATGGATGTTTGGGGAATGCGTGGCTCCCCTCCTCAGCAAGCTGGAGAATCTGGTTCTGCGGCTTAAAGAAGACATGCTCCGGAAACATTATGCACAACAGTTGTATTTGTGAAAATAATTTTGTTCTGGGCAAGGAAACGAAAGTCTGCTTTAGAGGCTTGTATAATAAAAGAAGGCCCCAGACTGGATAGAAAACCTATTTGCTTCCCAACTCTGTCACAAACCATAGTGCTACTTGAGAGGTTGGGGAAGCTTCTCGTCAAGGAGGGAAAGATCTGGAAGATGGGTCCTCTGAACAAAAGGGGAAAAAGAGGCCATGATGAGGTTCCACGGTAAGAGCATGATGTAGGACAGAGATGGTGCACTCTTAAATGACTGAGAGGGTATTGAGGAAAGATTCTGGCCCTGCAGGTGGGCACTAGTAGGCATATACGTTAATATTATCTCAAAGGTCAGATGACATGCACATCACATCATTTAAAGCCTTAAAGTATCTCTTGAAAATATTATCCTCATTTCCAGATGAGGAAATACATACTTAGATTACATCATTTCTCAAGGTCACTCAGTTCATCTGTGGTGGTTCTGGGATTCCAGCTGAGCCTTGGCGATGCCCCCTAGGGGTATTTCTTAGACCTAGGCACATTGCTTCCTCACTGCTTGGTACCTGCTTTCTGATTAGTTGAATATTCCAGTCCAGAATAAAGGGTACCCAACAGCTCAGATTATTTAATGCATTCCTTTATCTGCTGAATGGCATTATAGAATTGCTGGAAGAGGGCAGGCATACCTGAACTCAGATCCCAATGTTGCCATTGACTGGTTATAAGCTCTTGGGAAAATTACTTTTCCTCTGTGAGCTGTGGTTTCCTTGTCTGTAAGTGGGCATAATAATGTGTTTTTTGAATACTGTTGTGAAGCATAAGTGAGTTGATAAACCTAGAGCTTATATTGCAATGCCCAAGATAAGTAACTTCTCACTAAATGACAGCTGTTTTTATTATTGGCAGTTCCTGCAGTTTTGCCTGAATTCTTTGTATCCAGGAGAGAAACCACATGGAACGTGTTGCTGCCGAATATCAACAGATCGCGTGTTGGTGCTGTCAGTTCTTACTTCATCTTGCATTTTTCCCTAGCATGTCTTTTAAATTTTTGCTTCCATATATAAAATAGCATATGGGAGCACATTGTTTTGACTCTTCCTACTGGAACCAAACCATCCTTTTTTTTTTTTTTCTATAAAAGGGAGGGGATGGTATTGACCTACATCTTTTTCTCTTTGGCAATTGCCCACACTACATGTTCATCGACATTTAAGAGTTCTTTCTTAAAGCACCTCGTTCTACAGCTAGCAAGTGTGCTCTGTTCACTTGAAAGCATATCAAAAAGGCATTCCTGTATAAAATTCACTGAGTTTTTCTTAACTATGCATTGTCATGAGACCATATGGCCGTAAATGATTTAGTTTTTCATGAAAAATGATTTTAAATCAAAAATGAAACCTGCTAAAAAGAATTTGCATACTTGATGAAAAATAAAGGCAATAAAATGTTTAATCTGGCTGTGAGAAATGTACTGGGATTTCACAAGCAGCCCTTACATAATAAGGAAATACATTTTCATTATGACTGTTGCATTACCAGTGTTATGGAAACTTGGCCTCTTTAGAAAGTGATACAGAAAACTAGAGCGTAAATGGTGTTCGCCTTAAGATTCAAGAAAATATGGCCCATCTGGAAAAGAGTGAAGTCAGACCTGCCCAGATCCATGTAAATGAGGAGCTTCCTGGGGGAACACTTAGACTCAGGGAAGAAATGGGGCAGTGGGATGGGGCGGTAGGAGAATAAAGGACCTGATCATAGCACTACACACATCGTTACTAGGGAAAGTACATCTGTGTATAACATAAGAGCAAGCAAACACTTAAAGAATAGTTTCACTAAAATCTCTACGGGAAATCGAAAGTGAGAGGACTCAGCGGCAATGTAAGCAGTGATGCAGGGCAGCCTTGGAGAAAGCCATCTTGGCTCAGATGCTGAATGGCATCTCACTTCAGAGCCATGCAGGTTCCTTGGAAAATCAGTGGACAAAGGAGATGTCATCCACCAGAAAGATCAACATGAGAAAATGGCCTCACTGCCTGGTAGCAGATAAACAGAAGGATTAGGAACAGAGCTCACATGAAACAACTTCTGGGAACTCTTAGACATATCTGGGAAGAGTTTGAGGTAGTTGGAATTCCTAAGGAATTGATGTAGTGGAGAAAGAAACTAGGGTAGTGACTCTAGTTTTATGCCAAATGGTATCATAAAATTACATGTTAAATTTTCTTCTTACTTGAGTAAGCTAATAAATGATGCTATCAGATGCACTCCTTGGATGTGAACTTTCTTTCTTTCTTTTTCTTTTTTTTCTTTTTTTTTTTTGGTTGTTGTTGTTTGCTTTTTAGGGCTGCACCTGTGGCATATGGAGGTTCCCTGGCTAGGGGTCAAATCAGACCTGCAGTTGCAGGCCTACACCACAGCCACAGAAATGCAACACCAGATCCAAGCCATATCTGTGACCTACACCACAGCCACAGCAATGGTGGATCCTTAACCCACTGAGCAAGGAAAGGGATTTAAACTGCATCCTTGTGAATACTAGTCAGGTTCATTACCACTGAGCCACAATGGGAACTCTGATGTGAGCTTTCTTTAACAGGTGCCATGCATGTCAAAATGTATCTAAAATGCCCCCACTTTGAACTAGTATTAGAGAGGCAACATTGAGAAAACACCATAAAGAAGAAAAAAGTAGATTATAAAAATCAAAGCATCTTAATACTAATTGTTGCAAATACTAACTTGGAAAGATTATTCTCAATTTACTCCTTTGATTGGATAACATCTGCTCCTTCCAATGAGATTTCATCTTATGTCATTCAAGAGACTGTCCAATAGCTACAAACAAGGCTGTGGATAATTCCACGGTGGGGAATTTTTCTGACTTCAGCCATCCTGGGATAGATCCTAAGCACCTGGTCCTAAGCCACAGAAACGTAGGAAAGATAGATTATTTCTGGGTTAGCATCCAGAGCTTCCCAGTCTACCTTTAAGAGAAAGGGTCAAAAAACTGCATCCTTCCCTCTCATAAATAATCATTTCTTTGTGTCTTATGCTTATTTCTTTCAATTTGTTATAGTTTTGAGGGGCTTTAGATCTAAAGAAATATCAAGACTTGAATGACCATATAGGGAATGTGTTGGCTATTAAAGTTCTTGTAGAGAGGAGGGTAATTAATCTGTATGTAATGAAAGATGCAATTGAGGAGTCCAACCAGGGCGCTCAGCTTGTGGTCAAAAAACTTTGAAGCCAGAGTTCCCACTGTGGATTAGCTGGTTAAAGACCCAATTTTTCTCTGAGAATGCAGGTTCGATCCCTGGCTTCGCATTGTGGGTTAAGGATCCAGTATTGCAGCAAGCTGCAGTGTAGTTCACAGTTGCGGGTTGGATCCTGCACTGCTGTGGCTGTGGCATAGGCTGGCATCTGCAGCTCTGATTTGACCCCTAGCCTGGGAACTTCCATATGGTACAGGTGCAGCTCTAAAAAGAATTAAAAAAAAGGTGTGAAGCCAAAGAAATCCAAGTTACACCAGCTCCAAGTGTGGTGTGAGATAATCCTCTTGCAGAATTCTCTATGACTGGTTGTAGCATGGGAGAAGCTTCTTAAAAACTGTTATAGACTCATGATTAGGAGTCGGTGTGCTTCAGCCAGACTTCCTGAGTTTATATCCTGGTTTCTCTACTTCCCTTCTGGGTAATTTTGGGTAAGTCATATAAACCTCTCTGGGCCTTGGTTTCTCCACCCTCAAAACTTGAATCATGTCACCATCTCTGTGGCAGGGTTTCAGTGAAAGTTGAATGAGTTTTAGGCACATTGTAAGCAATTAATAGCTGCAGGCTGTTAGCATTTTGTTACAGAAACCAAAATAGCCTTCATAGCTATTCCAAAATCAGATATAACCACGAAGGAAAATTTGCATAGAAAACTATAACACACAAGAGACCTTTATCATCTGTAATTGTTTTTACCTGGAATAAGATTACTGGTGACAAAAAATAATTTGTGTATCAAGCTAGAGAGGTCATAGAAATTCTTTACATGTATTATCACATTGAAGAATTATAATTACAAATGGATACATGTGGGATTATTGAGGTTAAAAGCAGAGATTGAAACCACAATTTTTAAATGGTAGAGTTGAAAAATCTATTAAGAGTTTCTAATTCCAAAGCCAGCGTTATCCATTTTATTATCCTCTTAAATTCATCTTTTAAAGTTTAATACTTTTAGAGTTTGAAACATCATTGAAAGATGTATTTTCTATCAGTAAGTATTTTCAACATATCTGCTTTTACTCAGACCTTGTGGCTTTTCTTATATTGGTAGATAAAAAGTTGTCACTGATGCCCGAGTCATAGGGAGCTTGTGATACTGCGATTTCTGGGGCCAAGTGTTACAAGGTCGCTCAGGGTGGGTGAAAGAGTTGGTTGACTCAGGGAGTCTGGGAACAGAGAAAAGACTGAATCTGTCAGGACTCATGTTATTTCACAAAAGTATAGCAAAGGTTTTAATCTAATATTACACTTTTGCTAGAATCTTGAACAAGTCAAACTAGAAGGTTACAAAACAGCTTCAAGGTTATCAGAAGCAACAAAAGTCTGAGAGACTGTCATAGTTAAGAAAAAACTAAGGAAACATGGCAGCTAAATGTCAGGTGACATCCTGGATGGGATCCTGGAACTGAAAAAAAAGGAGGTTAGGAAAGAACTAGTTAAAAGTACCAGTGTTGGTTTCTTAGTTTTGACAGGTGCATCATGGTCTCATAAAATGATGACATGAGGGGAAACTGAGTAAAGGACACATAGGAATGCTCTGTACTATGTTTACAACTGCTCTAGCTTTGCAACTGTTCTATAAGTCAAAAATTAATTCCAAAGTAAAAAATGTTATTGAAATTGAAAAAAATAATCCCTTTGATGTGGTCTAATAAATGAATCCTGTATAACCCAGGTCATGGTATAGCAAAATGTCATAGTAGACCCTCTTTCTAAAATGTCTATTCAAGGAGTTCCCATTGTGCTTCAGTAGGTTAAGAACCCAACTAGTATCCAGGAGGATGTGGGTTTCATCCCTGGCCTTGCTCAGTGGGTTAAGGATCTGGCTTGCTGTGAGCTGCAGTGTAGGTCACAGATGCAGCTCGAATCTGGCATTGTTGTGATGGTGGCTGTGGCCAGCAGCTGCAGCTCTGATTTGACCCCTAGCCCAGGAACTTCCACATGCCTCAGGTGCAGCCCTAAAAAGAAAAAAATTATAAATAAATAAATAAATAAAATACTCAATATTAGGGTCATACAGAGGACCCTTGCGTTATCCTTCCTTCCTCACCTTGCACACTTTTTATGAATTACATTCTAAATCTCTAACTTGCCTTGCCCTATCTACTGAAAATGGAAAAGTAAGCAGAGATGCTTGCGATTCTCAGTGGAGGTACCGAGGACCCCCGCATAGGGTTACTTGAACTGTTCATGGAGTAACCACTTGGGGAGAACCAACTCTCTCCTGAGCCCAGTTTTTAGGTACTGGAGACAGAAATAGAAACAAAATAAAAAATTGTTGCTCTCAAGAAGGGCATGCTCTTGTTGGGTAAGTAGATGTAGAACAGAGAATTAATGATACATAGAGAAGTAGAAAGTATATCAAGAAAGCCCAGAAAAGGGGAACTGATGCCTCCTACAGTCTGAAGGAAAAGGTCAAGGTGGGGATCCTGGTGGAAACGACCTCTGAGTTGGAGTCAGTGCCGTGTTCCCGAGAGGGAGGACAATCGCTGAGGAAGAGGACAGAGAAGAGAGAAATCTTCAGGCAGTGGTCAGTGCATCCAAGGCATTCTGAAAAGAACAATCAGATGCTGGCTGTTACTGGTGTGTGGAGAAGGAGACAGAGGACCACAGGCAATAAATCTACCGGGGCGAGCAATGCACCAAACTGGGTTTATGTGTGATGATGTGTGGCTTGGATCTGACCATTTAGGAAAAGGAGCAGCTTCACTTCAACTGACCTCAAAC
Source organism: Phacochoerus africanus (assembly GCF_016906955.1). Taxonomy (NCBI): domain Eukaryota; kingdom Metazoa; phylum Chordata; class Mammalia; order Artiodactyla; family Suidae; genus Phacochoerus; species Phacochoerus africanus. The sequence goes on along the minus strand of NC_062556.1, from coordinate 44,311,456 downwards.
CTAATTATCATTCATGATCATTTTTTTAAATTCTTCATAATATGTTTGATCTTAATAAAAAGCATCCTTATTGTTGCATAATGGATTTGGAGATGCAGACAGAGCGAACTGGATAGTTTGTGACTGATAACAGGCAAAAGGTGTGCAACAGACGACAGCATCAAAGGAAAGAATATAATAAGTGCAAAGGACTTAGAGTAATAATCCACCTGTTCCTAATTCTCTTCTCTGTGCCATCTCAGTGCCCTTCACAGGCTGGACCTCAATTTTCTCATCTGTAGAATGGGGGTTATGATAATACAATCTGTTTCATATGGTTGCTGGGAGAATTAAATGAGATAGTGTGCGGTATGGAGAAAGCGCTCAAACTTTCATGTGACATCATGTGGCACGTCTTATGACCAAACAGTTAAGAGGGTGCCTACGAGAGCCAAGGTGTCCTTGCTTTTGTCACTTACTGATTGTGTGACTTTGGGCGAATTTCATAACACTCTGTACCTGCATCTCATGAGGTACAATGGACATCATTTTGTTTTCAAGACTGAATGAGTTAATATTTGTAGAGCGCTGAGAGGAGTGATTGGCACTTAGGTTAGTTATGAGTTGATGACATGAATTTATTCACAGAGAAACACACACAACTGTTAGCATTTCTTCTTTTTTTAATTTTCATTAGAAAAAATTTTTTGGAGTTTCCACTGTGGCTCAGCAGATTAAGAACCCAGCATAGTGTCCGTGAGGATATGGGTTTGATCCCTGGTCTCTCTCGGTGGGTTAAGGACCCTGCCTTGCAAGCCACGGTGTAGGCTGCAGATGCTGCCCAGGTCCAGTGTTACTGTGGCTGTGGCACAGATGTCAGCTGCAGCTCAGATTTGACCCCTAGCCTGGGAAATTTCCATATGCTGCAAATGCGGCCATAAAAAAAATAATAATAATTTTTAAAAATTGGGAGTTCCAGTCATGACTCAGTAATAATGAACCCAACCATTACCCATGAGGACACGGGTTTGATCCCTGGCCCTGCTCAGTGGGTTAAGGATCTGGTGTTGCCATGAACTGTGGTATAGGTCTCAGGTGCTGCTCAGATCCCGAGTTGCTGTGGCTGTGGTGTAGGCTGGCAGCTATAGCTCCAATTTGACCCCTAGCCTGGGAACTTCCATATGCTGCAGGTGTGGCCCTTAAAAAAATGGATTGAAGTATAGTTTCAGGTGTACAGCAATGTGATTCAGTTATACATATAATAATATTCATATTTTTTCAGCTTATTTTTCCTTATGGGTTATTATAAAATATTGAGTATAGTTTCCTGTGCTACATGATAGTTATCTATTTTATGTACAGTAGTGTGTACAATCCCAAACTCCTAATTTACACCCCCTTTCCCTCTTGGTAGCCACTTGTTTGCTTTCTATGCCTTTGGATCTATTTCTGTCTTGTAGTTTTTCTTATTATTGCCTGAGACTGGATTCTGATGCCCTTGGCCTGCTCCAGTAAAGAAGGAAGACCTAACCTTGAGGTTGGCCACATCACTACCAGGAAAGCAGCTTTTCATTTTTATAGATTTTGGTTCAAACCTGCCAGCAGAGGTCGTCCATTACCTCCTAGCCCTGCTATGGTTGACCCTTGTTTAAAATAAGAAAATAAGAAAAACATATATCTAAAGAAAAACACAAGCAATTTACGGCAAACCTTCCAAAGTTTCATCCTGATTGTAAGAGAGCTTCGTGGAGTTTGAGAGTGACTACTTCTGCCACAGAGCTTCATTCACGTCTTCGTAGGATTTTATCAGTTACCCTAACGGGAAAAAAAAAAAAAAAGTACAGTTACATCATAGGACCATAAACGCCTCAGACTTATATATACAAAAAAATTGCACTTGTTTACAATTGAGGTTTGAATAGATTCAGGCAAAAACGAGAAGAAAAAATTGTCCTAACATATTCACATGCAATTACTAACGAAGAAACCATTTTAATTGTGTTCCTCTACGTTTATTTGCGTCCTAGCATACAAGATAATTATTGCCTGGGATATTGCGATGTACTGAACCATATAAAAATAATTCCTCAAAGATACACTCTACAAAACATTGAGCAACATGAACAGACCCTTGTCACAAATACAGACTGACAGGTCATTCCTCGGCATTTTCACACAATATTGAAAATCAGCCTGAACTGGCAGGTGTAAAGTTCCTAGATTTTCAGTTGACAGATAATTCAGTACGGATAGTTTGTGACTGATAATAGACAAAAGGTGTGCAGCAGACAACAGCATCAAAAGAAAGAATATAATTTTATTCAAGAGCAGCTAAAATATAAATATTTTTATAGGGAGTTCTCAACAGCTTAATGTACATGGAATTCTAATTTTCTTAATATAGCAGATTGTCTCTGAAAAAATTACAAAGCAAACTAAGAAAAACCTCCCACCACAAACCTCCTTGAGGTTTCTCTGACTTCCTGGCTGGCAAATATTTATAAAGGCAAAAACTCACACTTCCATCTTCACGTAATTGCTAGCTCCTTCATCCCTCTGATGGTGTCCATTTAGCAGATAAGCACATCAGCCATCTTTGCAATCCCATGCTTGCTTATGATGCTCTGGAATAATTTCAAATCAACAGTAGCCTTCATCTTTCCCCTCTCTTTCATCAGCGAGAAGAGAGCTTAGTGCAGTAACCATTTACAAAAGTTATTTGGTGAATGAACTTTTTTTTTTCTTTCTTTCTTTTTACGGCTACACCTGTGGCATATGGAAGTTCCCTGGCTGGGGTCGAACTGGAGATGCAAGTGAGGCCTATGTCACAGCCACAGTAACACTGAATCTGAATGTCGCATCTGTTACCTATTCTGTGGCTTGCAGCAACACTGGATCCTTAACCCACAGAGCAAGGTCAGCAACTGAACCTGCATCCTCACAGAGACAATATCAGGTCCTTAATCCACTGAGCCACGATGGGAACTCCATGGTGAAAGAACTTCTTTTGTAACTAAGACCCCCCAAAATCCCCTGGAGCCCCTTGAATCCAGGGTGGTCATCTTGTCATCTAATTAACAAGTGACCCAACTACCCTTCGGTCTAGTTATTTTCTCCAGGGCTTTTTTCCCAATTGATCCTCCAAAGATGTGTCTTAGGACAGTGCTTCTCAAATTCTATCATGTATGCACATCACTTGGGTTCTTGTTAAAATGTAAAGTCTGATTTAGCAGGTTTGTCATGTGGCTTGAGATTCTGCATTTTCATAAGGTTCCTATAAGACTCTGATGCAGCTGGTCCAAGGACCACATTTTGAGTAACGAGGCTCTAAGAGATTCAGGACAACTCAAGATACTAGAGAATTCCATCAACATATTTATCTGCATAATAACTTATACCCCAATGTATTAAACCCTTTTTAAGGGAGTTCCTGTTGTGGTGCCTGAGGATGCGGGTTTGATCCCTGGCCTTGCTCAGGGGATTGGGGATCTGGCATTGCCGTGAGCTGTGGTGTGGGTGGAAGATGCAGCTCGGTTCCTATGTTGCTGTGGTTGTGGCGTAGGCCAGGTGCTACAGCTCCAATTAGACTTCTAGCCTGGGAACTTCCATGTTCCATGGGTGCAGCCCTGAAAAGAAAAACAAACAAAAACCTCTTTAATCTTAGAAAAGGGGAATGGAGTGCAACTTCTGGTTTTGGCAGGTAGGACGAACTGGAAAAAATGGTTAGGTTTATCCTTTTAGAGACAAAGAGAAGACAGATAAGGAACCATAGGACCCCAACGAGAGTTTTTCAGAATAATCTAGAGCCCATACCAAATGTACTGGCAATAGAGTTTTTCTTCCCTTTGCTGGATAAAGAAGCCCTCCAGGTTGGTAGGAGTCATGGGGCAAGTCTGTCCTTGCCCCAGATGCCTCAAAGATTGACACTAATGTTTATGTTTAATTTTGCGGGAATAAATTAAGGCATGCAATTAGGAATATTGCTTTAATTATAATAAAATTACTTATGAAGTGATTCAAAAAAACAAGTCTTTCAAATTAGAACATTCTACTGCAGGAAGAAAGACTTCGTATTAAATACCAGGTATAGTCTCTAGATTGCCAAATGGTACCTGATTGCTCCCATCTGGCTTTGTTGCTCCTCAGTGGCTCCAAGTCAACTGGCACATCAGAAACTCACAAAGAAAAGCTGAGGGTTCGCCATGTCTCCTGGGGTGGACGTGGGGGACCCCAGACTTCCGTGGTGACCATCCCTTGAAGTGGCATATTTTGGTCATTTCTCGCTCTGACTCCATTTGCTTGTCCTGGTTAATGTAGTCACTTCAATCCAGCAAACATTTATTGAGCATGATTATCAGGCTCCAGGGGACATAATGATAAATAAGGCTTGATTTTTACCTTTCAAGGTGCTGATCTCCTTGGAGATGGTTTTATAAATGGTACTACATTGGAATGTGTGCTATTGTTGTTTTGTCCCCGCCCCCCGGCCCCCACTGGGGTGTAGGCTCCTTGAAAGCAGAGGGTTTTTTTTTAATTTATTTATTTCTTATTTTTGTGTTCATTATCTATGGAGTTCCTAGGCAGGAAATCCTAGTAGGACTCCAAGAGAGATGGACATATTTGCCCCAGCCACTTTCTATCATGACCAGAACCTCTCCGAAGGGCTTACCTACTCACAGGGAAGCACGGCACCCAGCCTTGGGTAACAAGGTGGAAGGAGGAACCTTGAGATATTCTCACCTTCTCTCAGCTTCAGAAAAGAGTACCTTTAATTTAACCTTGTGTTTTCTTTGTCCAGATGTAAGGCGTCGATATAACACATGGTTCTCAAAACTTTACAAATATTAGCTCATTTAATCTGAATAATCAGCCTACGAGGTAAACTCCTATTATTAAATTGAGCAGAGCAAGACACAGAGAGATTAAATAACTTGGTCAAAGTCATTCAGTCTTTTGAAGAAGAGTATAGTAATGACTTAGGCATTCATCCCCTGGCATTAAATTTATTGACACCAAGAAAGTCAAAAGGAAATGTAAAGCTAAATCCATTTCGATGTAGGCAAACATTTCTTGGACTCCATTCTTCCAGGTCTTTTTAAAAGGAAATTTTTTTTTTTTTTTTTGGCTTTGTAGGGCCGCATGTGTGGCATATGGAAGTTCCCAGGCTAGGGGTCCAATCAGAGCTGCAGTTGCTGACCTATGCCACAGCCACAGTGACACAGAATCAGAGCCATTTCTGCAACCTACACCACAGCTCACGGCAATGCTAGATCCTTAACCCACTGAGTGAAGCCAGGGATTAAAACCAGCATCCCTGTGATTAATAATCTGGTTTGTTACCACTGAGCCACAACGGGAACACCCAGGAAAGTTTTTTTAATCACTGATTCAATTCCATTTTTTTTTTTCTTTTTTACTTTTTAGGGCCTTACCCTTGGCATATGGAAGTTCCCAGGCTAGGGGTCAAATAGGAGCTGCAGCTGCTGGCCTACACCACAGCCACAGCAACGTGGGATCCAGGATGAGTCTGTGATCTACACCACAGCTCACAGAAATGCTGGATAGTTAACCTACTGAGTGAGGCCAGGGATCAAACCCACATCCTCATGTGTGCTAGTTGGACTTGTTTCTCCTGCACCACGAAGAGAACTCCCTCATTTCCACATTTAATACAAATTACACCTTCGGAGGACATAGGCCCCAAACCAATGTAAATCTCCCCTGTGTAGTCCTTGGTGTACTGCAATTGCCCTGTTGGTTTATATGATTATTGGGCTGGTAAGCATACATACACTAGAAGGAAACTTCAGGAGGACAGAGCATTTGTATCCTTGATGCTCAGCCCGCACCACGAGAGAACCAGTGACTTCTGCTGAAGAAAACAGAATGAATCCCCATTTTCCAAGTGAGTAAATTGAGTCCCAGAGAGATGAGAAGTGACTTGCCCAAGCTTATGCAACTCAAATAAGATAGACTGAGGAAAGCTCTGAACCTGGTTCTTCCCAACATTAAAGCCACTTTCCACTCCGTATCACACTTTACATTATCCACCCATTACGGAGAGCAATTTATGGAATTGTTGAATGGAGTCATTTCAGTATTTACAGAATATAAATGATACATATGAGCTACTAAGACATGAATTGGAGGCTATTTTGACTTATTGAAGGTTGTTGCAACATTTATATTTAGTAAATGGTCTTTTATTTTCTTTTTACCCATCCCACATTTAAATTGCAAGAGTTTTGAAAATACTCCCAGTCAAGTACCTCAGGCTGTAGATTTATTTAAAGATAGCAGAGTTCTTTTATTCTTTTTAATATGTTCTTAGCCTGTAACAATGTCTTTTCCCTAGTAGGAATGCAGTGCATATTTGAGGAACTGAATTGAAAAGTATACCTGGGAAGCAAAGGCTTCTTTATGTCTCAGATTTGCTGATGAAAAAAAATGTATAATGCTGAGGGCTGGGGTTGGTTGATCAGTCTGCTTTTTGATTTTATGGGAACCATTTTCACATCTGAAAATGATATTCCTAATAAGGTCATAGCAAAAAACAGAGCAGTCTTTCTATTAATGGCTTAGGAAGAATTTAAATAGAGTCAGCACAGTATTACATTGTTAAACTGTATTCAGGAAATATAGAAAATATGTTATTAGACTTAGAGTCTAAGCTGCAGAATCTCCTCTGGAAGACATTTCCTGATTAGACCTGAATTGTTTTTCTATGTCACCACAAAGACAATGCAAATGCCGGTTAAAGCAATTAAAACTTTCCTTTGTTTGCAGAGAGTGATGTAGCCAGATATGGCTTTTTGTTTGTAGACATCTTAATAAGCACTAGCAGACTGAAATGAAATCTGTCATCAGTTATATTTTTCTCTTAGACAAACTGTCTACTTCACATACATATTAAGCAAGATTTGTTACCAAGGCTTCCTTATATTTCTATTTGTTGTTGTAAAATGGTAAATGTAGAAATAACACTAGATCTATCAATTTGATAATATAATGCAATACATCTGGCAGCTGAACAGGAAAAAAAGTAATGACATATTTGGCAGAGTGAATGGTTTTTATTATGGGTTTTTTCTTTCTTTTTTTTTAAAACACAATTGTGCCATTTGTTGTAGACTAATGTCAAAGAATATAAAGTATTATTGGGAATGCAGAATTTAGCTTTCGTAGAACATAAATTGACTGCCATGTAAATAGAACCATCAGTTTCATTGCTTGTTAAACATTTATTTACTGAAATGATTTGAATAGGAAAGCTTGCTGAAGGGAACTGTGCTTGTTCTTAGCTGTCTATCGATGAATTCTTTTATAAATTTGCCTTATTTCTGTTTTGTATTTACAATTTTACATTAAACTCTACTGTAGAATATTGTAAAACTAATTCTCTAGAACACGTGGGATAATCAGTTCTAACAATGGCTAGGGTAACTGAAATTTTATTTGCTTTAATAGTGTTATGAAGCCATAATTTTAATGAAATAGACTATTTAGAAGCAGAATGGGGTATCCTCAATTCATTTATTCACTCTTATGTTCATCAAACTTTTCTTGACTGCTATGTGCCAGGCACTGGGCTGGCTTCTAGGGGAATACGTGCAAATGAGCCATGAGAAACTCAGCCTTGCTGGGGAGATACATTCGTAGATAGTATTGATTATTACAATAAAGAAGCTTCCAGTGTATGCCCATAATATGTATATAAAAATAAATCAGAGTAAGACATTATAAATGTTTTAAATTTCATTTCTATTTATTGGAAATAAAAGATAATGGATACAAAGTAATATGTTACAATCCCTGAGCTCTTATGGCCTGGAGAATATCATAGGGCTGCCAGCCTAGGGATTGGCTTGAGGTCTGGACTCGGAATAAGTGAGAGTTTTCTTTGTAAGTAGACTTGGAAACTGACTCCAGTTTTCCCTGGGCCCAGGAGCATGCTGATGGAGCAGAAAGAATCCAGTCATCGATATAAACAAGCAAATGTTGAGTGTAGACAGGCACAGAACATAGCCATATTACATAATCATCCACAGTGATTAAGAAGTATAGGTGACCACAAATTTGGCCTTAAAGCAAAAAGTGAACATAGCTTAAGAAGGATAAAAATCAAGTGGGGCTGAAGAAAACAATCCAGTTCATGCCTAAAAACAATCCCCTTAGACATAACAGAAAAGCACATGATATCCCTTCATGAAAAGAGATCAAAAATGGAAAAAAAAGGACCTACTGTATAGCATAGGGAAATTTACTCAATACCGTGTAATTGTCTATATAGGAAAATAAACTGAAAAAAATGGATATATGCGCATGTATAACTGATTTACTTTGCTATAAATGTGAAGTTAACATGATTTTGTAAATCAATTATATTCTAATAAAATTTAAAAATAAATATTTTAAAAAAGAAAAAAAAAAAGATGATTATCAGAGCTCGGTGGGTCTCTTCCTTGGTTTTCTGGGTATAATGAAGTAGAATAGTTAAACAGCAGTCTCTGAATATAGGTTTCCTAATTCTCGAGAATTCTTTTGAGGAGTTCCGGCTGTGGCTCTGCGGGTTAAAGGATCCGGCATTGCCACAGCTGTGGTGTGGGTCACAGCTAGATCTCAGATTCAATCTCTGACCCAGGAACTTCGATATGCCATGGGTGCAGCCACTAAAAAAATAATAAAAAAATAATAATAAATAATAATAATAAATAATAATTTGTTTGATATCTTCATAAAATCTCAAGGAACATAAACTTTAAAATAGAGATATACGAAGATGAGTTGGTCTCCGCTTGTATTAAAGTTCAAATTTCAAGTGCCCTTTGCAGAAAAATCAGAAAATCTATCACAGATTTCTATAAAGGGCTTATTTCTCCTTTAGAATGCCACACATTTCCTGTGTCATGTCAGGAAATGAAGGAGAGATATAGAATTTATCTGATTTACTTAATCGAGCTACACATTCATTCTGGAAAGCTCAATTTCCCACACAAAGTTTATGATTCAATGAACATAAACCCTGCCTGGTTATTCTGGTTATCTTCTAGATAGACCCAAAGTTTCCATCCTTCCAATAGTATGATGGTTGAGCAGGAGGTCAGGATGGAAGCAGAGGTTGTGTCACATCTGACCCAATCTTGCTGGGTCTCGAACAATTGCCTCTTGAGTTATCATTGATAAATTGCAGCAAATAAAACTGTGTGAGTTCCTGTCGTGGTGCAGCAGAAACAAATCCGACTAGGAACCATGAGGTTGCGGGTTCGATCCCTGGCCTTGCTTAGTGGGTTAAGGATCCAGCATTGCCTTGAGCTGTGGTGTAGGTTGCAGACACTGCTCAGATCCTGCATTGCTGTGGCTGTGGTGTAGGCTGGCAGCTGTAGCTCCAATTTAACCCCTAGCCTGGGAACCTCCATATGCTGTGGGTGAAGCCCTAAAAAGACAAAAGGCAAAAAACAAAAACAAAAACAAAACAAAAACCTGGCACCTACCTCATAGGCTGTGGTCAGGAGCCAATAAAAAATAACACTATCATTAATTTTTTGTAGTCATTTTTGAGGAAGCAAGTTAAATAATATGAAGTGAAAGAAAACCTCTAAAACTGATATGTGCCTTGTATTTATGAGTTGCTACTAACCAAATGTAACTTCTTACAGGAAAAAACTTCAGTGTTATGGTCATTATTTGTAAAATCGAGCATAGTAGAGTTATAAATTAGATGAAATTATACATGCAAACATTAGGAGGATCCCTGGAACTGATGGAATCTCTTAAAGGCTATTGATTTAAACTGAATATAAATTTGCTAGGAAGATTCTATACATATACCTCACTTCCAAATGCAAATCTCCCTTTGAGCATCAACATCACTGTTCATTAGCAAACATCTTTTGGTTTTCTATCCAAATTAAAATTAATTAATTAATTAAAACTTCTAGGAGAAACAAACCCCATATCCATTAGAGAGAAATATGTGTATAATGTATGGCCAGTGTATACATTTTAGTACTTTTACCAAATACATGTTAAAAATTATAATGGGTATAGGATAAATGTCTAAGTGGAAAAAAAGCAGGTTACAAAACAATGTGTATCAACTGATCCCAGTTTCAGAGCTGGTGGGGGTTATAAGTGCGTGTGTGGTATTTATGTATTGAAAAAATCATGAAAGTTTATGCACAGAGTATTAATAGTGGTTATTTCTGAATGATAGATTTTACATTCTATTTATATTGTCTAAAAGTTTTACTGTGAACTTGTCCTATTTTTATAATTTTTAAAAGTCTACTTGTACTTTTGAAAGTATTTCTGTGATAGTATCTAAGTAACATTCTGCAAATAAATTAATACAAACACTTATACTAGATACTATCAATAGCTATATAAACAAGTAATACAGTTTATGAAGTAAAATTATGAAATACATTCTTTTACTTTATTTAATTCTATAAGCAACCTCATTAAAGGTATTTTTGAGGTGGATGGTTTGAAGAGTTTTGATTGTCGACTCCGCCAAAGACAACAGACTTCTAGAAAGGTTAAGAACATTGAAGATTAACTGTTTAGTTTTGCTAGACAAATTAAAAAAAAAATCCAGAATTTAAGTGCATTCTTTCCCTGATTTTACCACAGACCTAATTTGATAAAGAGGTCAGTACTTGGCACA